>NC_043964.1:34396667-34696667 GCF_902148855.1 Sphaeramia orbicularis | reverse complement strand
TATTGCAGTAACAGCTTTAATATTATTACATAGTATGGTCACTTGTCACAAACTTTTCTCTTTATTTTCATTATTTTTTAACAGGTGTGAAGTGTGAAACACTGACACAACCAGCCTCTGTGATTCTGCAGCCAGGTCAACGTCTGACCATCACCTGTCAGGTCTCTTATTCTGTGGGCAGCTACTACACAGCTTGGATCAGACAGCCCGCAGGAAAAAAACTGGAGTGGATTGGAAGCAAATATACTAGTGGGACACTCCACAAAGATTCACTAAAGAATAAATTCAGCATTGACGTACATGCTTCAAACAATAGAGTGACTCTGAATGGACAGAATATGCAGCCTGAAGACACTGCTGTGTATTACTGTGCAAGACACTCACAGTAACACAAAGCACCTGTAGACCTGAACAAAAACCCCACAGTGGGTGAAAACTGTAACATGAATCCACCAGAGGAGGAGTTCTGAGACCATGAATGATTTACAGAATGAGAAAAACACAATACTGAACTAAATTAGATGATAGAAAACTGTTTCTTGAGTCTTCAAGTTTCATCAAGAAAATATAAAATTAATTTAAAAATATGTAAGAGTAAAATAAATTAAACCAAAGGTGTATCTGCAGATGAACAGTCTGAAGACTGAAGACTCTGCTGTTTATTATTGTGACACATGGGAACAAAACACCGCACAGAAACTCACCATGTAAAATCATCCCCGTTCCTGTCTTCTTGACATTCAAATTATGAAGTAATTCATGTTAGAAGTTTAGAGTTAAAGGAAAATGCCATGTAAAGTAACACTATCACATGTTCAAGTAAATGCTCATGACTCAATTCTACCTCAGATGAGACATATCAAGAGACCCAGTAGTCCAACCTTCTTCTATATGTCGTCATTTTCCCTCATGCATATTAAACTTCCTCATAGTCTGATATAAACAGCTGACATGATGCCTTCAGCTGCAGCAAAACAAGAGAATCTCCCATTGGATTAACTCTGAGCTCAACCATGATCTGTTGGATGAGGCTATAACATGAATCCACCAGAGGAGGAGCCCTCAGACCACTAATGATCTCCAGAGAAGATTCAAATGAAAGCACTATCAGCACATATATATAAAAACTTATATCAGTTATAAAAGTAAATAATGTTAAAGTGACTGAAATGATAATACATGACTTTCAGTGGCTGGAAGAGTCATGATTTTCTTTTGAAGAGTTTGAAAAGGTATAAAGACAACATGGATTTAAGAAAAAAAAAAGTATCAAAATCTTTCATATTTTTTGCCATGTAACATCAACAGTGTTCAGTGATTCAGATCAGCTCGAAAGGATTTAATTTCATTTTTAATCTGCATGAATATATTTTTGATTGACTCCTGTCACCTAAAACCAGTAATTCAGTATCAGAATGTTTTCACCATCTGCCATTTGGTTTTCAGATTTTCAGTGCCAACCAATAGATCTTCTATCGAAGGCTATAAAGAAGGACTTCAGTGTGTTTAAATAACCTCAAAATGGACATCACCTCCTTCTTTGAACTAAATTCTTGCTAAATCATACATGTTTCCTAATGATGGCGACATAATCTTTTTTTTTTTTTTGGACACTTTCTGATCTTGGTACGACCCTATTACGTGTTATTATTTTATGTTGTTACATAAAATTTTTTATATCCTACAGCGGCACATTGTGCATTTTGTACATTTGTGATTCTTATCTTAAGAAAATAAGTGTCACAGTATGTTTGACTCATTTAAGTCAAGTCTCAACATAAATATGCAAATCAGCCTCATCATAACTTATAATGAAGTGACGTGTGCTTGTGTCAGTCAGAGGAGATCCCTTCAGTTCATCTTCATCATCAGTCATGTTCTCTGTAGCTCTGATACTGCTGTTGGCATCTGGATCCTGTGAGAAACTTTGACTTTACTAAACACATGGTAAACATGTATCAGTCAGATGAATGGTGGCGATAATGTTGGTTTGTGTTTCCACAGGTGTGTACAGTATAGACCTGATCCAGCCAGACTCAGTGGTCCTGCAGCCTGGACACACTTTGACCATCAGCTGTCAGGTCTCTGGTTATTCTCTGACTGACAACAGCTATGCAACAGGTTGGATCAGACAGCGTGAAGGAAAACCAATGGACTGGATTTTACATCGGTGGGGAGGAGGGAATTTCTATCAAAATGCTGCTCTGAAGAACAAATTCAGTTACAACACTTACACTTCAACTCAAACAGTGAGATTAACAGGCCTGAATATGCAGCCAGAGGACACAGCTGTTTATTACTGTGTTCGTGCTCGCACAGTGAATCAAACCACCAACAGACCTGTACAAATACACATTAGTCATCCACAACACACATATTTATAAAAAAAACACACACAGTGATTAGATAGATAGATAGATAGATAGATAGATAGATAGATAGATAGATAGATAGATAGATAGATAGATAGATAGATAGATAGATAGATAGATAGACTAATATTGATTTTTATCTGATAATCCAATAAATAAAGCTAAAAAAAACAAATATAAAGATAATTTGTCTGTTGAATTGAGGTCTCTGTTAAAGTGGGAGGAGTCAGTGCAAACTGAGTCATTTCAAGGCCATTTCATCGTCTCCAGAGACAACAGCAGGAAGCAGGTGTATCTGCAGATGAACAGTCTGAAGACTGAGGACACAGCAGTATATTACTGTGACAGACAGACACAGGAAGACACAGTATCAGGAAAGTCATAAAAAAAAGAAAAATCCCATTTAGCAAAACCACTAGTGAACAACCTCACATTTTGTTAAAAATGATGAAGAAATCTTCATCTCACAATTCCATGAAGTTTGAAATAAAAGTAAAATTTCACAGTGAGTCTTGTTAAAACATTCACAGAACAAAGTCTATCTGAATTATTTTACTTTTTAATTAATTTGACTGTTCTTTTTGATGTACTTTTTCTATCTATATTCATCTCAGGCTGATGGTGAAGTTTAATAACATGTAATTGCACATTTTTCATTAGTAATAAAATACACAGTGTGTTCATCCAAAGGTCTGACTATGTGACAGGATCCTTGACCTTGAGCTTCTTTACAGTCATCCATGGATGGATGAAGTTCAGCCCCTTGCACTTGTGCCCCATGGACTTTATTTAGGAAAAAAAAAAAAACTATGTATTACAGTCAATGCAAGGAGTAAAGTTATTTTTTGGTTCAGAAGATCATTTTTCAAGTCCAGAAAGTTGTAGTTAGAGGTAAAACTAGTTTCTTTCCATTTCACAAAGTTAGGTCCCATAGTTCACAGCGGAAGGGGCAGGACTTCAGCTCTCTATAAACACTGATATGATGCTGTCAGCCGCAGCAGAAGAAGAGAAGCTCCCATCAGATCAGCTTTAATCTCAACCATGATCTGTGTAGCTCTGCTGCTGTTGGCTGCTGGATGCTGTGAGTCTCACTGAGGCACAGACACTGACACTATGATCACAGCTCACTGTTCACTGCTATTACACCCACTCAATGTTCAACATGTTTTCATCCACAGGTGTGAAGTGTGAAACGCTGACACAACCAGCCTCTGTGACTGTGCAGCCAGGTCAACGTCTGACCATCACCTGTCAGGTCTCGTATTCAGTGGGCAGCTACTACACAGCTTGGATCAGACAGCCTGCAGGACAAGGACTGGAGTGGATTGGAAGCAAATATACTGGAGCTTCATATTATAAAGATTCACTGAAGAACAAATTCAGCATTGACCTGGACACTTCAAATAACATAGTGACTCTGAATGGACAGAATATGCAGCCTGAAGACACCGCTGTGTATTACTGTGCAAGAGAGCCACAGTAACACATATCAGTAGACACCCTGAACAAAAACCCCTCAGTGTGTGGAAAAAAAGAAAATAATAACATGAATCCACCAGAGGAGGAGCCCTCAGATCATTTATTAATCCAAAATAAATTTACAAAGAAGAGGTTTATTTTTCAGAAGCGTCACTTCTTCGTCTCACAGTATTTTTCATCCAGGTGCATTTTCCTGATACTTAAACAGTTTCACTAAATAAATGCTCTTGTGTGTCTCTTTTTGTTCGTGAATTTATTTTTGTAGATGTGAAGTAAAAATAGTGTTCATCAGAGTAAAGAGGAGTATCATAAACAGATGGATCCTACGAGGATCATATTGTATTACTTTACTGATCTTTTTCTAAGAATTGATATAAACATATCACAAGTATTATTGTGTATTATAAATTAAACTGGGTATTTTGTGCTTTAGGTATGTTATACATGTCCAGTACATTGTAGTTATCTAGGAAATAGATGAACCTGATAGCCAATGGTTCATTGGTTCTTATTTGAGGGCTGATTTGATGATGTCATGTGGACATTGTCGAAAGAATAAAATTGAGAGAAGAGAAAGAGAGAAAAGAGGAAAGTTATTTTTTGGTTTTTGTTTGAAAATTAAAAGATAATTTTTCAAATCCAGAAAATTACAGTTTGAGGTAAAACTGCTGACATATCAAAATCCACAATCTATTCAGAGCCCAAGGCTTGCACTAGTGTATCGCCACATCGCCATTGGTGATGCATTTTCCTGGTTGGCGAAGTTGTTTTCAACCCGTGTAGCCACAGTAGCGAAGGTATTTTTAAGTAAAATCAACCAACTTACATTTGATTGAAAATGTCCGAGCGACAACCAAGGAATATAACAAATGCGGTCTCCACTACTGAAGAGTACTGCCGACAGCGATCGAACTCACCCGAACGTTTCCGATTTTTTACGAATTCACACAGCACACAGAGGGGTACAGAGCGGTGCAGACCGCCACCAGCAGAAGTGAAAACGAAACTTATCGCTCATTTATCTTTTCTCTACCTGCTGAAGCTTCACTTTTAAACCTTACCAGAGAAAACGCTGCGATATTAGTGTCACATTAGTGTTGCCTCTGTTGTCTCCATGTTTGTTATTACTGACTTTCTTTTTCTTCTTCTTAAAACTTTACTCTTCTTCGTGGTATTTGTCCAGTGTAGTTAATTAAGAGCCGCGCCCCCTGGTGGCTTAATTGAGAAACGCTCATTCCAACACATTAAATGTCAGTAGCAGCACTTTGTTCCAGTCAGACTAATGACAACGACAATAAAGCACATTTACAAAAGGAACTAAGAACTGGAATGGGATTATTAAGTACTCGTATCAGTACTCGGTATCGGCAAGTACTCAAAAGTAAGTACTCGTACTCGGTCTGGAAAAAAGTGGTATTGGTGCATCCCAAATGTATGGTATCATACTCAGAGGTTTCACTTTGAATTTTTTTATGATCCGGATCCTCGTTTGTTGGAATGTTATGATCGGATCCTTCACTAGCCCAGTTATGATCCTTCACGTCATCATTGCACTTTTAATAATGAAAGAAATTAATTTTTTGGAGAAATTTTACAAAATATATAGGTTTTCTGGCTTAGAAAAAATATTTTTACTGAATACAACTATTAACAGAACAATATGGATCATGATCATTTAGAAAATCACATAAAACAATTACTTGAATTAGCACTCTGTTAAAAACTCCACTTCCTGGTTGGGGAGGGGCAGGACCTCACCTCACCTATCAGGCCACACCCAACCATTTAAGAGGAAGGATCAGGCCTAGCCCATCCTCTTTTCCTTTGTTTGACTGGGAGCATGCAGCCGGGAGAACAGACAAATACTTAAATCCATTGGCTGGATAGATGCATATCTGAGTGAGTTATATTTTGTGTTACTGTTACTTAAATATCCTTAAATATGTTTGGAATTGTTTTTGGTAATAGAGTTATTGTTCCCCTTTGTTTAAGACTAAAATCATCTCATCCATGTCATCTCATCCATGTCATCCTATCCATGTCATCGCCTGAACCGTTCCACCTGAAATAATTCTGCCTGAAGAGAAAATAAAAGCATTAAACGGAATCCCTGACCAGTTTCATATCTAACCATATGCCAATGCAGAAGTTTTAATTATTCCATCAAAAATCAGCCCTTCAATATCACCCTTCATGTTTTTTACAACTCATTAGAAGTTGGTAAGATGCTGTATGTATATTTTTAGCCAATAAAGTCTCGTGTCTTATTTATAAGTCTATCATTTATTGTTTTGTTATACATTAGATTAGAAATAAAAATAGTTTAGATGAAAATGTTGACTTAAGTTAATTTTTTATGATTTTTTTGTATGAAACTGAAGCCAGATTGAACATATTTTTAAGCTCAAAATGCACCAGAATGCAGGAAAAAGACTTAATTTTTCCCAAAATTTCCCAAAGGAGCAATGTTCGTCGCCGTGGTCCACTACACACCCCGCTGCAGGGACCCAGACTGACTGTGGCTTTTTGTGGCTACACTCATTTCTACTAATGTAGCCACAGTGGCTGTATCTTTCATTTTCCTAGCGCACACACAGTCTGTATCAAAGCATGTTTGGTTTTTTGCTTATTTCTGTTTGTTGACTTGTTGAATTTTTCACAAGGTGTGTCTCTACCACAGCTTTGCCCTCAATGGGACAATGTTCTGTGGTTAGTGATCGTCTTGTTCACTGATGGGTAAAAGACAAGTGATGTTTCCATATATGATTTTATTGCTTATCTTTCATATATTATCTCTTTATCTTATATTAATGTTATTTGTTTTATTTTTTCTGTCATTAAAAGACCAAAAATTATCCACAATCTTCCTTGTCATCCATCACACCCCTGCTGAACAGATTCATTTAATAATGAATCAATTTAATACATATTCAGTCACATGACACAATTGTTTCTTGTATTATTATTGCCATAACTTTGATAGATGCTGAAGTTAAAGCATATGTGGAAACTTGAAAAGTGCATGTAAAGCAATTATTCTTGGAACAATTTTGCTGATGTCACTAAACACTGAAGTGAACTTTCAAACTCTCAGGCCTGTGAGGAGGAGTCAATGCAAAACTCACACCTTCCACATCTACTTATGTGACGACAGAGAAGAAAACAGACAGTAGTGGACCCATAGTTTAACATGATGGACTACAGGACAGGACTGGTACTGTTAACCATCTACTGGGCAGGTGAACAGATCTGCTTATATTAAACTAAAGAGCATCTTCAAATATCAGCCGCTTATTGTATTTTTTTGGTTTTATTTACAGGTGTTGATGGTCAGACTCTGAAAGAATCTGACTCGGCAGTAAAAAGACCTGGAGAATCCCACAGACTGACCTGTTCAACATCTGGATTCTCCTTCAATGGCTCTCACATGGCCTGGATCAGACAGGCTCCTGGAAAAGGACTGGAGTGGATCGCTACTATGTTTAATGATGGGAGCATTTACTATTCCCAGTCAGTTCAAGGCCGTTTCACCATCTCCAGAGACAATGGCAGAAACCAGCTGTATCTGCAGATGAACAGTCTGAAAACTGAAGATTCTGCTGTTTATTATTGCGCACGAGAGCCACAGTGACTCTAGTTAGTGAATCAGCTGTACAAAATCCTCAAAAGTGATGTTGTTGTTACTTTATATGAACACTAGTGGGTTGTGAATATCAAGTTGCTGTTTCCTGCATCCACAGATATTCTAATCAATTCCATAATCAGGAATTTCCATTGGAATGACAGAGTAGTGAAAATAATGATCACATGTTAAATATAAATTTTTATGAGGTTGTGAACAAGGTTATAATAGTTTTGGATTATTAATTATAGTTTCGTTTTAATTAGTTTTGACTTTTTTTTCTCTAATTCAGTTAGTTTTAATTAGTTTTTAGAACATGTTTGCTAGTTTTTATTAGTTATATTTTTTTTTTCTGAATGCTTAGTTTTAGTTTAGTTTAGTTTTGTTCTAGTATTAGTTTTAGTTATTTCATCTATTTTATCTTCCTCGCCATCCTATTCAAAGAAATTAGTGAGGTGTGAATCAGCGGGTTACTCTGGACACTTCATTTGGGGGTCAGGTTAGGGCAGCTCATTGACTGACCAGAGACACAAACACATGTACAGTACAATGTATAAACTTCCTATAGCAGGTTGGGGGGGTGTGATCCATACACAACATCACTTACGTGAAAACAGTACAAAGATGTGCAAAGCGTGAGAGGAGATGCACAAAGCAGCCAGCAGTAAACCACATAGAAACATACATAAACCAGCCAACCAGCAGTTAAACCAGACAGAAACATATACAAACATATCCAACCCAGTCCATCATCAGTAAACCACACCTTAGCAGATATCTCATATCTTAATCATCTACAGTTCCATTAGTAGCCAACTTTGCTTCATTTCAGTTCACCTAGTTGTAGCTAGTAACATCAAACGTTTTTTTAACATTCTAACAGGTTCCATACCTCTGTAACTGGATTAGTTTTCATCCTCCTCTTCTCTCCTCTTCTAAACTGTGCAGTTCAGGCCTTGGAAGGCCTTTTCATGGTGATAAACTCTCCAGTCTTTACCTGGATGCTAGTTCAACACTGACGCTGTCATTTAGCTCCGCTCTGTCTCTGTCACTCAGGCACACACGGTGTGAAAAAAAAAAAAAAAAAAAAAAAAAACGACCCCACTCATCACTAAAGTAAATCCCAGACAGGACTGTGCTGCTTTGTCCCAGCTTTAGTCTGTATGTTCTAGGTAGAGTGGGGACCAGAAGACGACTGGAAACCACCAGTGACCAGACATGACAGACTGTGTAGTGTTGTATGTTGCTGCTAGCTAAAACTGCTGGAGCGAAATAAATCAGTTTGATATCAATCCGACATTGACAAAGACAAAAAGAAGGGAATTTTATCCATAATTTTTATAAGTTTTAGTTAGTTTGTAAGCTCACAAGACAGTTTCAGTTAGTTATCGTTTTTTTTCTTTTAATTAGAGTTTTTATTTATTTCAGTTAACGAAAATGTTTTTTCAATTTTAGTTTTCGTCATTTCATTCGTTTTCATTAACAATAATAACCTTGGTTGTGAATGAAGTAAATGAAAAGTAATACTGCATTAAAAAAGCCTGTAGTGTACTTCATTTTTTATTTTTTATTTTTTTTTTTTTTTACATAATAAGGAAGACCTGCAGAACAACTCACAGTGAATGAAAACCTGTTCTGAACCTTCAATAGTGATTTAACACAACTATAGCAAATATATCAAAGTTAGTTTATATATAAAGTGCACAATTACCTTCAAAAACAGTACTGAAGATGATCAAATCCCAGGTCTTAATGACCAGCAATAACAAATAAAAACTGACAGCAATATAAATGTGATAAAAATGAAAAACTGCATTATTTATGAAACATTTACTCATTTTTTTTTTATTTCTCAGTCAACAAAAGCTGTGGTAAAGGTAATTTAATATAAAAAAATAAAAGCCATTTCCACTTTCACTGTTTTACATTTTGTTTTGATCAGTATTTACTTACTTAAATAATATAAATGACTACTTATGCAGTTTTTGGTTTTATGGATAGCCGTGCTGAAAATAGCTTATCCGAAAAAAACAAAAAAAAACCAAAACATGTTATTTTGTTGAAGTAATGTATTTGTCTGTTGTTCATATTTTGGCATATAATGACAGAAGATGTAAAAAATCACTGAAAGAATTCATTCTTTTAATGTTTATTATTGTCATTCATTATAATTTATCAGGTCAATACTGTCAGTGGTCGAAACAGTTTATTAAGTTGTAAATCAGAAGATTTTAATTGAAACTAGAAGCCCTCGGAGAGTGCAGACCTCCACCAAGGCAGATCAGTGGGCCCCCGTGCCCCCCACCCCCGATCACCACCAAAATTTAATTATTTGTTCCTTGTGCCGGTATCAACATTTCCTGAAATTTTCATCCAAATCCGTCCATAACTTTTTGAGTTATCTTGCACATGGAAAGACAGACAGAAAAACAGACAAACCAACGCCGTCAAAAACATAACCTCCTTGGCGGAGGTAGTAAAGGAGGTGATTGTACAATAAGAGGGTAAGTCACCAAATAAACAGAGTTAATACGACCATTTTACTTTAGTTTAATATAAAGTAAATTCTTCAACTCCTACTTCGAATACTAATACTCGTTATAATAATAGTACTATTAATAATATTAAACTAAAGACTGTCTTTGAAGGTTTTTATGCCCCTTCATGTGAAAACCAAAGGAGGAGTTGATGCAAAACTTAGATGTCCTCCACCTCTACTTATGTGAGTGCAGAGAGGACAACAGAGAACAGAGCAGTTGAACATGATGGACTATAGGACAGGACTGCTGCTTTTCATTATCTTCTGGGCAGGTGAAGATACCAAATAATTAAAAACAAATCCATCTGGAGTCAAACTGTGATGCAGATCAAATGCACTTTTTCTCCTTGAACAGGTGTTGATGGTCAGACTCTGACTGAATCTGAACCTGCAGTAAAAAGACCTGGAGAATCCCACAGACTGACCTGTACAACATCTGGATTCACATTAGGCAGCTATCACATGCACTGGATCAGACAGGCTCCTGGAAAAGGACTGGAGTGGATCGCATTTAACAGTAATGGTGGTGTCACGAGTTACTATTCCCAGTCAGTCCAAGGTCGTTTCACCATCTCCAGGGACAACGGCAGAAACCAGCTGTATCTGCAGATGAACAGTCTGAAAACTGAAGATTCTGCTGTTTGTTATTGTGCACGAGAGACACAGTGACTGGAGTTAGTGAAGCAGCTGTACAAAATCTATACCCTGTATGTAATATAATGAACTTATCCCTTTGTTACAGAAACATACATCTCTTTTATCTTCAATTGATTCTCCCTTTCAGTATCATTATCTGTGGAGTTCTTTAGCATCATACACAAACATCTTCGATTCAATTACAATTTTCTTGTATCAACCAAATACATAAATCTAAAAAGTAACAATCTCATGATTCAATGATTTTTGAGTCACTTTAGCTTTTGATGAGGAAAAAAAAATTTGAGCGAATTTTATCAAACAAAAACATGATTGACATGATTCCATTCTTCATTGTGACCATAGTTAGTCTATATAAACTGATTCAGTTTATAAAGGCTTGAAGCAAATGATGTTTTAAAGAACACATTTAGCTTCAACAGGTCAGTGCACAGTGACACCAACACTAACAGATCTGCACAAATATCTGAAACATCCAGACTTTAATACACAGGACCCCTGAAACAAATAAAGAGTACATATAAAGTAGAAAAGAACAATGTTTTTTTAAGATATCAGTTACTTTTCAACTCAGGCCTAAAACAATTCTGAAATAATTAAATTTTCTCTTTTTTCTGATTAATGTTTTTTAATGTGACATCAGTTCCCAAACCTCTGTTTTTTTGGGTTTTTTTTTTCATAGCATAGTGGATTAAGAAAAATGTTTCAGGACTCCTGAAGGAATCGATTACTTATGAGAACAAGCCAAGATGTTCCCTTTTATACCAGTAGGGGGAGGTCTATGCAAAGTTTTATTGCTTATAAAAGCAACACAATCAACTCTCACAGCATTTGTCAAAGAACAACTGGGAGAGTTTTTCATCTAAATAGAACTGATCATCATTCATAATGGAAAATACACTCACATGGACTGTATTTGTGTTTATACTTCACATACATGGTAAAAGGATCATCTACTTGAACACATTTAAATGACTCTGTGTTAAATATCTAACCTGTGATACAGTGTATTTGATTCCTTTTTTCTTTGTTTACAGGAGTTTGGTGTGAGATCAAACTGGACCAGTCATCCTCTGAGGTGAAAAGACCTGGAGACACAGTGCAGATGTCATGTGTCATTTCTGGTTATAGCATGACGAGTGAAAACATCCACTGGATACGACAGAGGCCGGGACAAGCTCTGGAATGGGTTGGGTTAATGTACACAGGCAATAATTCTCCTCTCTATGGCAGCTCTTTCCAAAGACGATTCACCATGACTGAAAATGTTCCCAGCAGCACTCAGTACCTGGAAATCACCAGTCTGACAACAGACGATTCTGCTGTTTACTTCTGTGCTCGTCAACACAGTGACTGAAGACAGTGGAGCAGCTGAATAAAAACCTGTGCACACACACATTAAGGGTTTGAGTCAAACAATATTATCTCAAAAGTACATGAATGAATTTCACAACACATTTGTACTGTTTCCACTAAATATGTCAAGAAATGTTTAGAACTAAAGAGGTGACTTCACAAAAAGAAAAAAGTGACAGGAGAAACATTTCACCAAAACATGACTTTGATGATTGTTTTCAGTCTAAAATATATCACAAATGTTGGTTTATTGTTTGAAATGATGAGCAGACAATAATGAATGAAGACTGATATTAATGTATAAATATATTTGGTTTAAAAACAATAAATGATACCTCTCAAACAGTGCCATCACTTGTGTGTTTTTTTCTGTTCTGCAGATTTTGATAGTAAATAATTGCATGCATTAACTGTGGCATACGTTGACAATAATAATAATACTTTTTTTTTTTTAATTCCAGTCTGAGGTTTCAGTTTTGAGAATGACTTTTTGAAGCTTCATATTTTTTGCATAATTATGGCTGTAAGCATCTGCAATTGCTGTCCAAGTGTTTTAAATCTGTACGTCTGCAGCCAAGTCTTAGATGTAATAACAAAATATAATCAGATAATTAACATACATACACAATAATCTCCTATAATTAAACTCTAATGAATATCATCCATTATTTAATTTTACTTTCTTTTAAATCACATGAAATCATGAACTGGATGCATTTGAGTCATTTATAATTTAGATTAAATTCATGGTAAGTTAGGCAAGTTAATCATTTTTTTCTTTTCAGTTTATCCTTTTAATTTAATCTGCACCTTTGTGAACACCTACACAATCAGTAAATAAGGAACATTTCTGAGAGCAATATAATTTATAGCGATAAAGGAATAGTTAAATATAGGAAGTCACAACAAAAATAGTTCTATGTCTCTGAAGATAAATAATATTCTGACAACTGCTATTTACTGTGTTGGAGGTGAAAGTCTTTATTTAATATTAAAATAACCTGATTATTATTCAGTAGGTTCACTATGAATCTGATGTTGGAGGAGCTACTGTAAACAAATTGTCCCCAGAGTCCAGTACAGATTCTATTTATAGCAGAATCATGGATTTCAGCCTTAAACACACTGTAAACATGGCTGACAGAATGAGAACATTCTTGGTGTTTGCTGTGTTGGTGTTAACAGGTGTTCAAGGCTGGAGCATAACACAGTCTGACCCAGTTGTGACCAGACCAGGAGAGTCTCACAGACTGACCTGTACAGCATGTGGGCTAACCTTCAGCACCTACCATGTGGCCTGGATCAGACAGGCTCCTGGAAAAGGACTGGAGTGGATCGGGACTGATAGGAATGGTGCCTATAACTTTTATTCCCGGTCAGTCCAAGGACGTTTCACCATCTCTAGAGACAACAGCAAAGAGCAGGTGTATCTGCAGATGAACAGTCTGAAAAATGAAGATTCTGCTGTTTATTATTGTGCTCGAGAGCCACAGTGACTGGAGTTAGTGAAACAGCTGTACAAAATCCTAATTTATGCAATATAATTAACTTATTTCTTTGTAACAGAAACACACATCTTTTTTCTTTAATCGATTCTCTTTTTCAATATAATCATCTGTGGAGTTATCTGTACTTTTTCTGCAATTTTACTTTAGCATCAAGTGCAAACATCTTTAATTAATTTAGGAAATTTCATTTAAAAACTAAAAACCTCTAAGGAGTTCCAATCTCATGATGCAATAATTACAAAGAGTTACTTTGGTTTTTGATGTAGAAAAAAAAAAAAGTTTCATAAAACATGAGCACAGATTCTTCATGTGACCAAAATTAGTCTTTATAAACTGATTCATTTCCAAATGCAGTTTCAACAGCATCATAGTTAGGATACTTATACTGTATTCTACACTGATTATGAAAAAGCTCTAATTGTTTATTCAACAATATGTAAATGACTATTAGTTATAATGAAGTGAAGTGTGTTTGTGTCAGTCAGAGGAGATCCCTTCAGTTCATCTTCATCATCAGTCATGTTCTCTGTAGCTCTGATACTGCTGTTGGCATCTGGATCCTGTGAGAAACTTTGACTTTACTAAACACATGGTAAACATGTATGAGTCAGATGAATGATGGAGATAATGTTGGTTTGTGTTTCCACAGGTGTGTACAGTATAGACCTGATCCAGCCAGACTCAGTGGTCCTGCAGCCTGGACACACTTTGACCATCAGCTGTCAGGTCTCTGGTTATTCTCTGACAACAGCTATGCAACAGGTTGGATCAGACAGCGTGAAGGAAAACCAATGGACTGGATTTTACATCGGTGGGGAGGAGGGGATTTCTATCAAAATGCTGCTCTGAAGAACAAATTCAGTTACAACACTTACACTTCAACTCAAACAGTGAGATTAACAGGCTGGAATATGCAGCCAGAGGACACAGCTGTTTATTACTGTGTTCGTACTCGCACAGTGAATCAAAGCACCAACAGACCTGTACAAATACACAGTCATCCACAACACACATATTTATATAAAAAAAAAAAAATCCACAGTGATTAGATAGATAGATAGATAGATAGACAGATAGATAGATAGATATTGATTTTTATGATAATCCAATAAAAAAGCTAAGAAAAAAAAAATATATAAAGATAATTTGTCTGTTGAATTGAGGTCTCTGTTAAAGTGGGAGGAGTCAGTGCAAACTGAGTCATTTCAAGGCCATTTCATCGTCTCCAGAGACAACAGCAGGAAGCAGGTGTGTCTGCAGATGAACAGTCTGAAGACTGAGGACACAGCAGTATATTACTGTGAACGATAGATACAGGAAGACACAGGATCAGGAGAGTCATACAAAAAAAGAAAAATCCCCTGTAAACCACTAGTAAACAACCTCACATTTTAGGTTAAAAATGATGACGAAATCTTCCATCTCAGTTCTATGAAGTTTGAAACACAAAGTAAAATTTCACAGTGAGTCTTGTTAAAACACTCACAGAACAAAGTCTATCTGAATTATTTTACTTTTAATTAATTTGACTGTTGTTTTTGATGTACTTTTTCCATCTATATTCATCTCAGGCTGATGGTGAAGTTTAATAACATGTAACTGCACATTTTTCATTCATAATAAAATACACAGTGTGTTTATCCAAAGGTCTGACTGTGTGACAGGATCCTTGACCTTGACCTTCTTTACAGTCATCCATGCACGGATGAAGTTCAGCCCCTTGCACTTGTGCCCCATGGACTTTATTTGGGGAAAAAAAAAACAAAAAAAAACATGTATTATAGTCAATGAAAAGAGTAGTTATATTTTGTTTTAAATTATCATTTTTCAAATCCAGAAAGTTGCAGTTAGAGGTAAAACTGTTGACGTATCAAACTGTGAAAAACCTAAATCCACAATCTGTTCAGAGCCCCTGAGGAGCTTCATCATGACCAGACCTGGAGTGAGTTTCATCTCTTCCAGTACATTTTCACCTAAAAAATGTGACAAGGCAGTGGCCGTGTTGGACACATGCATCAGAAATGCCATCCATTGATTATTTAACACAAAACTAGATGATCTTTGCCACAAACCATGACTTTCGTAACTCATGAAATGATTTTTTTTAACTGACAAACATCATATGTGTGAATGGCAGCACTAATCCAAATAGTTTCTTTCCATTTCACAAAGTTAGGTCCCATAGTTCACAGCGGAAGGGGCAGGACTTCAGCTCTCTATAAACACTGATATGATGCTGTCGGCTGCAGCAGAAGAAGAGAAGCTCCCATCAGATCAGCTTTAATCTCAACCATGATCTGTGTAGCTCTGCTGCTGTTGGCTGCTGGATGCTGTGAGTCTCACTGAAGCAGAGACACTGACACTTTGATCACAGCTCACTGTTCACTGCTATTACACCCACTCAATGTTCAACATGTTTTCATCCACAGGTGTGAAGTGTGAAACGCTGACACAACCAGCCTCTGTGACTGTGCAGCCAGGTCAACATCTGACCATCACTTGTCAGGTCACTTATTCAATGGGCAGCTACTACACAGCTTGGATCAGACTGCCTGCAGGACAAGGACTGGAGTGGATTGGAATGAGAAGCAGTTGGTATTCATATTATACAGATTCACTGAAGAACAAATTCAGCATTGACCTGGACACTTCAAATAACATAGTGACCCTGAATGGACAGAATATGCAGCCTGAAGACACCGCTGTGTATTACTGTGCAAGAGAGAGCCACAGTAACACATATCAGTAGACGCCCTCAACAAAAACCCCTCAGTGTGTGAAAAAAAAAGAAAATAATGACATGGATCCACCAGAGGAGGAGCCCTCAGATCATTTATTAATCCAAAATAATTTTACAAAAAAACAGAATTTATTTCTCAGAAGCGTCACTTCTTCCTCTCACAGTACTTTTAGTCCAGGTGCATCTTCCTGATACCTAAACAGTTTCACTAAATAAATACCCTTGTGTGTCTCTTTATTTTAAGTGAATTTATGTTTGTGGATGTGAAGTAAAAGAAGTGTTTATCAGAGTAAAGAGGAGTATGAGAGACAGCTGGATCCTATGAGGATCACATTGTATTACTTTACTGGCCTTTCTCTAAGGATTGATATAAATATACTACAAGTATTATCATATGTGACCAGATCATAAAGGATAGGACCGGACACAAAGAAATATAGATTAATGGTTCTTCAATTCCACATCTGACCTCGAACAAGGACAGCATTATTTTTTCTAATTTTGAGGTAGATTTTGATTACAGTAAAAAAAATAAATAAATAAAAATAAAAAAATAGAACAAATACTGTTTCTTTTCTTTTTCTAACCATCTTACGACTCTGTCTGTGCAAAACAGACGACAGCAGTAACTGTATTGCTATGTAAACAGAAAATAAACATACATTTCTAAGCCACGCTTCTCATTTTGCCAGACACATTGTACAGTATACATTAGGTTTTAACTCAATAAACTTCATGAATGAACTTAATCGACGCCATGAATTAACACTAAACATTAGAAATGAACACAGATGTATCTATTCAGATAACCCTTTACAAAAAAATATCTATTTTTACAGTGATCTTAAATCAATTTACAGAACACTTTAATCACAAAACAAAATCATGTGCTCACTTACTCCTAGCTTGTAGCTTCAGAGCCTCACCCCTCTCCTGGACGTAGCACACATGGCTCTTTATCTCCCCTCTACATGGGTCATAACACACAATATCATAAAAAATATCTAACACCGAAAATGTCTTAAATAGGATTTCGGTAAACTATGGCTGGTCATTCATGCTGACCTGTGGCAATCTCGGTGGGCTCCCGGTGCAGCAGAGATGACAAACACACCCTCAACTGACAAGAAATCAGCGCAAAGTCTTCAGTCACGAATGTCTGTCAGTTGGCTCAGCTACACTCTAAACACATAACTCTGTTGAGTACTCTCTCTGTGGTACACTGTATATCCGATTCTCTTCATACACACACACTAATGAGAACTACACACCTTCGACATCACTTGCCTAAGGAAGCCTTCTGTTCGCGCGTGTATCAAATCTCGTATGATTTCCGTATTCTCACGAGACTTTCAACCTGGCTGGCCCTTAAGTGACTTTACACATTCTAATAGGGCACAGCTGATTAAAAAAAAACAAACAAAAAAAAAAAAACAGCGACCCCTATCCACTTGGTTTCACATATATTATTAATTAAACTGTTTTTTTGTGCTTTCAGTATGTTTTACATGTCCAGTACATTATGGTAATCTGGGAAATAGATGAACCTGATAGCCATTAGTCCTTTGGTTCTTATTTGAGGGCTCAATCTGATGATGTCATGTGGACATTGTCAAAAAAATGAAATTGGAGAGAAAAGAGGAAAGTTATTTTTTGGTTTTTGGTTGTCAATTTAAAGGATAACTTTCTGAGTCCAGAAAGTTGCAGTTAGAGGCAAAACTGTTGACGTATCAAACTGTGAAAAACCTAAATCCACAATATGTTCAGAGCCACTGAGGAGCTTCATCATGACCAGACCTGGAGTGAGTTTCATCTCTTCCAGTACATTTTCACCTAAAAAATGTGACAAGGCAGTGGCTGTGTTGGACACATGCATCAGAAATGCCATCCACTGACTATTTAACACAAAACTAGATGATCTTTACCACAAACCATGACTTTCCTAACTCATGAAATGATCTTTTAAACTGACAAACATCATCATCACAGCGGAAGGGGCAGGACTTCAGCTCTCTATAAACACTGATATGATGCTGTCAGCTGCAGCAGAAGAAGAGAAGCTCCCATCAGATCAGCTTTAATCTCAACCATGATCTGTGTAGCTCTGCTGCTGTTGGCTGCTGGATGCTGTGAGTCTCACTGAGGCACAGACACTGACACTATGATCACAGCTCACTGTTCACTGCTATTACACCCACTCAATGTTCAACATGTTTTCATCCACAGGTGTGAAGTGTGAAACGCTGACACAACCAGCCTCTGTGACTGTGCAGCCAGGTCAACGTCTGACCATCACCTGTCAGGTCTCTTATTCAATGGGCAGCTACCGCACAGCTTGGATCAGACAGCCTGCAGGACAAGGACTGGAGTGGATTGGAATGAAATACACTGGAGATTCATATTATAAAGATTCACTGAGGAACAAATTCAGCATTGACCTGGACACTTCAAATAACATAGTGACTCTGAATGGACAGAATATGCAACCTGAAGACACCGCTGTGTATTACTGTGCAAGAGAGAGCCACAGTAACACATATCAGTAGACGCCCTCAACAAAAACCCCTCAGTGTGTAAAAAAAAAAAGAAAATAATGACATGAATCCACCAGAGGAGGAGCCCTCAGATCATTAATAAATCCAAAATAAATTTACAAAAAAAAAGAGGTTTATTTTTCAGAAGCATCACTTCTTCCTCTCACAGTATTTTTCATCCAGGTGCATTTTCCTTATACTTAAACAGTTTCACTAAATAAATGCTCTTGTGTGTCTCTTTATTTTAAGTGAATTTATGTTTGTGGATGTGAAGTAAAAGAAGTGTTTATCAGAGTGAAGATGAGTTTCAGAGACAGCTGGATCCTATGAGGATCACATTGTATTACTTTACTGGCCTTTCTCTAAGGATTGATATAAATATACTACAAGTATTATCATAGGTGACCAGATCATAAAGGATAGGACCGGACACAAAGAAATATAGATTAATGGTTCTTCAATCCCACATCTGACCTCGAACAAGGACAGCATTATTTTTCTAATTTTGAGGTAGATTTTGATTACAGTCAAATAAAAAAATAAAAATACAACAAATACTGTTTGTTTTCTTTTTCTAACCATCTTATGACTGTCTGTGCAAAACAGATGACAGCAATGGCTGTATTCCTGTGTAAACAGAAAATAAACATACATATATACATTTCTAAGCCACGCTTCTCATTTTAACAGACACATTGTACAGTATACATTAGGTTTTAACTCAATAAACTTCATGAATTAACTTAATCGACACCATGAATTGACAATAAACATTAGAAATGAACTCAGATGTATATATTCAGATATCCTGTTACAAAATATCTATTTTCACAGTGATCTTAAATCAATTTACAGAACACTTAAATCACAAAACAAAATCATGTGCTCACTTACTCCTAGCTTGTAGCTTCAGAGCCTCACCCCTCTCCTGGACGTAGCACACATGGCTCTTTATCTCCCCTCTACATGGGTCATAACACACAATATCATAAACAATATCTAACAACGAAAATGTCTTAAATAGGATTTCGGTAAACTATGGCTGGTCACTCATGCTGACCTGTGGCAGTCTCGGTGGGCTCCCGGTGCAGCAGAGATGACAAACACACCCTCAACTGACAAGAAATCAGCGTAAAGTCTTCAGTCACGAATGTCTGTTAGTTGGCTCAGCTACACTCTAAACACATAAGTCTGTTGAGTACTCTCTCTGTGGTACACTATATATCCGATTCTCTTCATACACACACACTAATGAGAACTACACACCTTCGCCATCACTTGCGTAAGGAAGCCTTCTGTTCGCGCGTGTATCAAATCTCGTGTGATTTCCGTATTCTCACGAGACTTTCAACCTGGCTGGCCCGTAAGTGACTTTACACATTCTAATAGGGCACAGCTGATAAAAAAAAATAAAATAAATAACAGCGACCCCGATACACTTGGCTACACACATATTATAAATTAAACTGGGTTTTTTGTGCTTTTGGTATGTTTTACATGTCCAGTACATTATGGTAATCTGGGAAATAGATGAACCTGATAGCCATTAGTCCTTTGGTTCTTATTTGAGGGCTCAATCTGATGATGTCATGTGGACATTGTCAAAAAAATGAAATTGGAGAGAAAAAAGGAAAGTTATTTTTTGATTTTTGGTTGTCAATTTAAAGGATAACTTTCTGAGTCCAGAAAGTTGCAGTTAGAGGTAAAACTGTTGACGTATCAAACTGTGAAATACCTAAATCCACAATCTGTTCAGAGCCACTGAGGAGCTTCATCATGAGCAGACCTGGAGGGAGTTTCATCTCTTCCAGTACATTTTCACCTATAGAATGTGACAAGGCAGTGGCTGTGTTGGACACATGCATCAGAAATGCCATCCATTGACTATTTAACACAAAACTAGATGATCTTTGCCACAAACCATGACTTTCCTAACTCATGAAATGATCTTTTAAACTGACAAACATCATCATCACAGCGGAAGGGGCAGGACTTCAGCTCTCTATAAACACTGATATGATGCTGTCGGCTGCAGCAGAAGAAGAGAAGCTCCCATCAGATCAGCTTTAATCTCAACCATGATCTGTGTAGCTCTGCTGCTGTTGGCTGCTGGATGCTGTGAGTCTCACTGAGGCACAGACACTGACACTATGATCACAGCTCACTGTTCACTGCTATTACACCCACTCAATGTTCAACATGTTTTCATCCACAGGTGTGAAGTGTGAAACGCTGACACAACCAGCCTCTGTGACTGTGCAGCCAGGTCAACGTCTGACCATCACCTGTCAGGTCTCTTATTCAATGGGCAGCTACTACACAGCTTGGATCAGACAGCCTGCAGGACAAGGACTGGAGTGGATTGGAGTGAAAAGCACTGGATATTCATTTTACAAAGATTCACTGAAGAACAAATTCAGCATTGACCTGGACACTTCAAATAACATAGTGACTCTGAATGGACAGAATATGCAGCCTGAAGACACCGCAGTGTATTACTGTGCAAGAGAGCCACAGTAACACATATCAGTAGACACCCTGAACAAAAACTCCTCAGTGTGTGAAAAAAAAGAAAATAATAACATGAATCCACCAGAGGAGGAGCCCTCAGATCATTAATAAATCCAAAATAAATCTACAAAAAAAGGAGGAGGTTTATTTTTCAGAAGCGTCAATACTTCCTCTCACAGTATTTTTCATCCATGTGCATTTTCCTGATACTTAAACAGTTTCACTAAATAAATGCTCATGTGTGCCTCTTTATTTTTTAGCTTGAATACAAATGAATTTATATGTATAGTTTTGAAGTAAAGAGAGTGTTTATCAGAGTAAAGAGGAGTATCAGAAAAAGCTGGATCCTATGAGGATCACATTGTATTACTTTACAGGTCTTTCTCTCAAGGGTGATATAAATATACTGCATTATCATGTATTATAAATTCAACTGGGTATTCTGTGCTTTTGGTGTATTGTACATGTCTGGTGTATTGTGGAAATCTGGGAAATAGATGAACCTGATTTCTTATTTGAGGACTGATTTGATGATGTCATATGGACTTTGCTAAAACAATAAAATTGTTAAAAGCAACATTTGACCGCCACATCATTTGCCAGATGTAACTTTTTGCACCAATATTTAATTTTAGGCCAAAAAAATATGACTTTCTTTTGTGACACCCAAATTTATTCTCCTTGTCCTGGGCTTTTTTTTTTTTTTTTTTTTATCATATATATATACATATATATTATTTTTTTATATTACATTTAAATACTCTGGGAAGTGAAAACCAGTTCAACGCAATGATTTTCTCTCAGTGAGGAGGAGTCAATGCAAAACCTTGATGTTTTCTACATCTACTTATTAGACTGCAGTGAAATGGACAAGGAGCTGTGGACACATACTTCAACATGATGGACTGTAGGACAGGACTGCTGCTTTTAACTATCTACTGGGCAGGTTAGGATCATGTTTGGCTGATATCATCTATAAGATTCTTGCAAATTACAGCAATTTTGTTTTCTTTCTTTTGCATTTGACAGGTGTTGTTGGTCAGACTCTGACAGAATCTGAACCTGCAGTGAAAAGACCTGGAGAATCCCACAGACTGACCTGTACAACATCTGGATTCACATTCAGCAGCAGCTATATGGCCTGGATCAGACAGGCTCCTGGAAAAGGACTGGAGTGGATTGCTTGGATCACTAGTGGTGGTGGTGGCACTACTTTCTATTCCCAGTCAGTCCAAGGCCGTTTCACCATCTCCAGAGACAACGGCAGAAACCAGCTGTATCTGCAGATGAACAACCTGAAAACTGAAGATTCTGCTGTTTATTATTGTGCACGAGAGACACAGTGACTGGAGTTAGTGAAGCAGCTAGACAAAATCCTACAGCATTCATCCCAAAAAAAGAGCATGTTTTTTTAACAACTTTATTTATCATTTTTTCATAACAACATTGACATAATTAAGGCATTTCTTACAAAATTTCTTACCCCCCCCCTCCCCTCCCCGCCCTGCCCCCCCCATCCAGGCAGCATCCCCACAAATACATCCACATAAGCACACAGGAATCAAATGGGCAAACAGAACGCCAAAAGAAAAAAAATTAGAAATATACATAAGTACAAAAAACAAAACAAAACAAACCAGACAGAAAAAAAGACTCATACCAGTCTGTGTTGATCATTCTGGTCATACCACCAAAAATACTGACCTCTGGCATAAGAAAAACAAAAGAAAAAAAAAAAGCACTTTTTAAAGTATGGTATTTTATTCTTTCTCTGTGCAGTGTTAAATGAACATTGATCATTCCTCTGCACCACATAAAAATCCCATTTCTACATAAACACATTTTAAACTTTTAAATTAAATTATGAACTGATCCATGTATAAATAATGAAAACAGAGGTTATTAGGTTTCCAATTTGTAACATTACCATAAATTGTCATATTATACCTTAACATACACTGCAGGTAAGAATAACCATATGGGCATACAAGCATGGAACAGCTGCCAATTTGTATTGTTATAAGATTGGCTTCCCAGCTTTTCCCAAATTTATGGATGTACATAACATCAGTGACCCATCTGGTAAAGGTTGGACATCAGACATAAACGCTATGATCACATGAGTTTTGCCTTAAAGGAAAGCAAAGTTATGTCATGATGGTATCCAAATAAGGGACACATAGGATTGGGAATAACATGTCCCCGGAAAATCTAAGTATAATCTTTTTTTTTCCTCAGGTAGTAAGACAATGAATTACTGGGGTGGGTCCTCTCTAGAGCAGCGAATCTCAACTTCATTCATTCATTGTGTACAAAAACTATAGCGCCTTTTCGTCTTTTGTGCAGTGAGGTATCGACATGAAGCCATAAAAAACTGAAGCAGGAAATGGTTTTAATTAAAATGCAGCTAACTGTGTGTAAAAGGGAATATATGATCGTCACCTGCTGGACAATTTGGTTCATCATTAAACTCAGGTTCAAACTACACCATCTTTTCATTAAATACATTTGAGAAGTTAAACATTTTCCTCAGTTTGGGCTTGTCATTAAGATGTGACGGTGGATTCTGAAGCCGGATTACCATCCAGTTCTAAACTAACAGTACAATACAATAATTTATTCTGTGTTTGTTCCATCACTGAAGTATCTGATCTCTTTTTAAACCTGCCTGCACATGCCGGTCTATGCAAATGACTCCCTCTATATAAACACACCTCCAGTAGCTCTCATGTCATTTGATAAATAACTGGGTTAGTTTTATATATCCTTAAGGCTTCAATCAAACAGCACTAAGGTGTTGTGTTCTTTGAAAAATGAAAATCTGGATTAGCTGGAGTTTATTCTTTCTAGTTAGTTTTCATGGTAAGGTCACATGTAAGCATTTCTGTTTCTTTGTTTGTTTTACTTTAAACTCTTCATTTAATGGATTGTGCTGTTTTTCCTACTTTACAGGAGCTTGGAGTGAGATCAAACTGGAGCAGCCGTCCTCTGAGGTGAAAAGACCTGGAGACACTGTGAAGATTTCATGTATCACATCAGGTTACACCATGACAAGCTACTCTATTAGCTGGATACGACAAAAACCAGGACAAAGTCTGACGTTCATAGGGTGGATAAACACAGACACAAGCACCCCGACATATGCCAGCACATTTCAAAGTCGTTTCACTATTAGCCAAGATGTTCCCAGCAGCACTCAGTACCTGGAGATCAGGAGTCTGACAACAGACGACTCTGCTGTTTACTACTGTGCTCGTGTTCACAGTGACTGAAAACAGTGGAGCAGCTGTTCAAAAACCCCCACAGACAAAAAGTTTGGCAAATAATCCAATAACCATGATTGCTTGAATAAGATAGAATGAAATAAATAATTAGTTATAGACTTTTAATAAAAGTAAACAATATATATTATTTATAATCTGTAATTTCTCAGTTTGGTTTAAATAAAGTACATCTATCTATCTATCTATCTATCTATCTATCTATCTATCTATCTATCTATCTATCTATCTATCTATCTATCTATCTATCTATCTATCTATCTATCTATCTATCTATCTATCTATCTATCTATCTATCTATCTATCTATCTATCCATATAAGATTTGCTCTGTTTTGCTGTTTGTCAGTTGACTAAAGCTGCATATAAATATGATGTAATGTAAAAATAAAAGCCATTTCCACCTTTACTGCTTAGTTTATATTTTCCAGCAGTCTGCAGAGGTTGTTGAGCTGATCTGCCAAAATTCACCCTTTTGTAATTTATCATATGTCATGCATTATATTACTGTAGGAACTAAAGTTAGCAATCTACTCTTATTTAATCACGTTCAATTCAGTAAGACTTTTTCACCTCATTACACTACTGTGAAATGAAAAAATGAAAGCTGTCTTTGGAGCTTTTTATTCCCATTCATATGAAAACCAAAGGAGGAGTCAAAGCCTAATTTCCATGTCCTCCAGTTCTACTTATGTGAGTGCAGAGAGAACAACAGAGAACAGAGAAGTTTAACATGATGGACTATAGGACAGGACTGCTGCTTTTAACTGTCTGCTGGGCAGGTGAAAGCTACTTATCATGATCTATATGGAACTCCTGTAGTTGTCTTGATACTTGTTTTATTGTCTTTTTCTTTAATCTCCACAGTTGTCGATGGTCAGACTCTGACTGAATCTGAACCTGCAGTAAAAAGACCTGGAGAATCCCACAGACTGACCTGTACAGCCTCTGGTCTGTCACTCAGTGGCCCCTGGATGGCCTGGATCAGACAGGCTCCTGGAAAAGGACTGGAGTGGATCGCTGCTGACACAGATGGTGGCACTAACTATTATTCCCAGTCAGTCCAAGGCCGTTTCACCACCTCCAGAAACAAAGGCAGAAACCAGCTGTATCTACAGATGAACAGCCTGAAAACTGAAGATTCTGCTGTTTATTATTGTGCTCGAGTCCCACAGCGTCTGGAGTTAGTACAGCAGCTGTACAAAATCCCCCAAGTGATATTGTAGTTACTATATATGAACACTGGTAGGCGTTAAAGTCAAGTTGCTGTTTCCTGCATCCACAGATATTACAATCAGTTCTATAATCATGAATTTCCACTGGAGTAAGTGATCAGGGAAAATAAATGATCAAATGTTAAAGATTATTGTGTATGAGGTTGTGATTGAAGCTAATGAGACAATTATACAGAATTAAAAGAGCCTGTAGTGTACCATATTTTATTTTATTTTTTTTTTAGATATGAAGCACTGAGACTTGCAGAAAAACTCATTGAAGGAGAAATTATTTTGAACCTTTAGCAGTAATTGAACACAACTATGACATATATATCAAAATTAGCTTATAGTCATTAAAAGTTTACAATTACCTTTTAAAACAGTACTGAAGATGATGAAAACCCAGGTCTTAATGACCAGCAACAACAGATGAAAACTGACAGCAATGGAGATGTAATAAAATTAAAAACTGTGTTACTTATGAAACATTTGCACATTTTTATTAATTTTCTTTTGCCAGTCAAGAATAGGTGTATGTAAAAGTAATTTAATATAAAAAAATTAAAGCCATTTCCACTCTTACTGCTTATTTTACATTTTAGTATTATCAATATTTACTTACTTAAATAATATAAATGATTACAGTTTTTGGCTTTATGGATAGCTGTGCTGAAAATACTTTTTCAAAATAACTAATTTTATTATTTTGTTGAACTGATTATTAAGTTATAACTGTAGTTCACATCTTGGCATACAACTACAGATGTAAAAAATCACTGCAACAATGAAGTCTTTAATTGTTTATTATTGTCAGTCATTAAAATTTATCAGGTCAATACCGTCAGAAGTTGTGACAGTTTATTAGGATGTAAATCAGAACATTTTAACTGAAATAAAAGTGGTGTACAATAAGAGGGTAAGTCACATAATACACAGAGTTAATACAAATTTTTCAATTCAGTTCACAATGAGTACAACAACTCCTACTTTGAATACTATTAAAAATAAAAACAAACTAAAGACTAAAGGTTTTTATCCCTCTTCATGTGAAAACCAAAGGAGGAGTCAATGCAAAACTTAGATGTCCTCCACCTCTACTTATGTGAGTGCAGAGAGGACAACAGAGAACAGAGCAGTTGAACATGATGGACTATAGGACAGGACTGCTGCTTTTCATTATCTGCTGGGCAGGTGAAGATACCAAACAATTAATAACAAATCCATCTGGAGTCAAACTGTGATGCAGGTCTAATGCACTTTTTCTCCTTGAACAGGTGTTGATGGTCAGACTCTGACTGAATCTGAACCTGCAGTAAAAAGACCTGGAGAATCCCACAGACTGACCTGTACAACATCTGGATTCACATTCAGAGACTACAGCATGGACTGGATCAGACAGGCTCCTGGAAAAGGACTGGAGTGGATCGCTTATATCAGTACTACTGGCGTCCATATTCACTATTCCCAGTCAGTCCAAGGTCGTTTCACCATCTCCAGAGACAACAGCAGAAACCAGATATATCTGCAGATGAACAGTCTGAAAATGGAAGATTCTGCTGTTTATTATTGTGCTCTACACCCACAGTGAATGGAGTTAGTGAAACAGCTGTGCAAAATCCTACTTTTCAGTATTACTTAAATGATACTTAATATTAGCAAAAAAAATGTAGTTGACAACATGTGTTTATAATTGTACATAAACTGTGTAGAATATGTACAAAATCCAAATACTGATAAGGAGTGAGATTGCACCAGAAAATGTCCTGAAATATTTGTGAAATTAATACATTACAGTTAAACTCAGAAATCTTAAGTTTCTTCTTTCAAACATTCTATAACTTAAAACATGACTGAGATATAGAAGACTGTTGTTAAATAAAATTTTCAGAGGCCAAGAGTAAACAGTAGATAACACGAATGAAAACTGAACTGACTTTATATTAAAAGTATTTATTTATATTTTTGTTTATGGTACAGTTTACATTCAAAATACCAATCAATTACAAATTTCACTTGTGCGCAAAAAAAAAAAAAACCTCATGCTCAGTTTCTTTCAAACTCTTACCACTATATTACCACTATTGTCTTCACATTCCACATTTTCTCTATCTCCTCTTTCAGCCCTTGGTATTTCTTGAGCTTCTGGTGCTCTTTCTTCCTGATGTTGCTATCACTTGGGATTGCTACACCTATCACTACCTCTGTCTTCCGATGTTTATCCACCACCACCATGTCAGGCTGATTGGCCATCACCATCTTTTCAGTCTGGATCTGGAAGTCCCACAGGATCTTGGCTTGTTTGTTCTCTGTCACCTTCGGGGGTGTCTTCCATCTGGATCGTGGGACCTCAAATCCATACTTGGTACAGATGTCTGTCTGTATCTACGTATGTTTGTTTTTCTGCTTATATTTCTGTTTGTCGACTTGTTGAATTTTTCATAAGGTGTGTCTCTACCATATCTTTGCCTTCAATGGGACAATGTTCTGTAGATTGTGATCATCTTGTTCACTGATGGGTAAAAGACAAGTGATGTTTCCACATATAATTTTACTGCTCATCTTTCATATATTAACTGTTTATATTATATTGCTGGAATTTGTTGTATTTTTTCTCTCATTAAAAGACCAAAAATTAACCACAATGTTCCCTGTCATCCATCACACCCCTGCTGAACAGATTCATTTAATAATGAATCAATTTAATACATATTCAGTCACACGACACAATTCTTTCTTGAGCTATTGTTGTCATGTTTTTAATAGATGCTGAAACTAAAGCATATGTGGAAACTTTAAAAGTGCATGTAAAGAAATTCTTCCTGGAAAGTTTTTGTTGATATCACTAAACACTGAATTGAACTTTCAAACTCTCAGGCCTGTGAGGAGGAGTCAATGCAAAACTCACACCTTCCACATCTACTTATCTGACGACAGAGAAGAAAACAGACAGTAGTGGACCCATAGTTTAACATGATGGACTACAGGACAGGACTGGTACTGTTAACCATCTACTGGGCAGGTGAACATATACTTAAAACTTGGGTAAAATAGATGTAATTCTGGCACCTATATGAATATGTGTATTTTTTCAATCTTTACAGGTGTTGATGGTCAGACTCTGACTGAATCTGAACCTGCAGTGAAAAGACCTGGAGAATCCCACAGACTGACCTGTACAGCCTCTGGTCTGTCAGTCAGTAGCAGCTATATGGCCTGGATCAGACAGGCTCCTGGGAAAGGACTGGAGTGGATCGCTTATATCACTAGTGGTGGCAGCACTTACTATTCCCAGTCAGTCCAAGGCCGTTTCACCATCTCCAGAGACAATGGCAGAAACCAGCTGTATCTGCAGATGAACAGTCTGAAAACTGAAGATTCTGCTGTTTATTATTGTGCACGAGAGACACGGTGACTGGAGTTAGTGAAGCAGCTGTACAAAATCTATACCCTGTATGTAATGAACTTATTCCTTTATTACAGAAACATACATCTCTTTTATCTTCAGTTGATTCTCCCTTTCATATTATCATTATCTATGGAGCTCTTTAGCGTCATACACAAACATCCTCGATTCAGTTAGGATTTTCAAGTATAAACTAAAAACTTAAAACTAAAAAGTAACAATCTGACAATACAATGATTTTTGGATCACTTGAGCTTTTGATTTTGAAAAAAAGAATTTTGAGTAAATTCGTAAAATATAAACACACATTTCACTCTTCATCATGACCATAGTTAGTCTATATAAACTGATTCAGTTTATTCAGTTTATAAAGGCTTAAAGCAAATGTTGCTTTAAAGAACACATTTAGCTTAAACAGGTCAGTGCACAGTGACACCAACACCAACAGATCTGCACAAATATCCAAACCATCCAGACTTTAATACACATGACCCCTGAAACAAATAAAGAGCACATATAAAGCAGAAAAGAACAATGTTTTTTTAAGATATGTGTTGAATTTTTTTTTTTTTTTTTTTAATTTAGCATCAGTTCCCATACATCTGTTTTTTTCTTTTTTCTTTTTTTTCCATTTTTATTTCCTTACTTATTGAAATTCACAAAATATTCCAGGACTCTTGAAGAAATCCATTATATAATAATACTAATAATAAAAACAAACTAACTTCTGTCTTTGGAGTTTTTTATCCCCCTTCATGTGAAAACAAAAGGAGGAGTCAATGCAAATCTTAGATGTCCTCCACCTCTACTTATGTGAGTGCATAGAGGACAACGGAGAACAGAGCAGTTGAACATGATGGACTATAGGACAGGACTGCTGCTTTTCATTATCTGCTGGGCAGGTGAAGATACCAAACAATTAATAACAAATCCATCTGGAGTCAAACTGTGATGCAGGTCTAATGCACTTTTTCTCCTTGAACAGGTGTTGATGGTCAGACTCTGACTGAATCTGGACCTGCAGTGAAAAGACCTGGAGAATCCCACAGACTGACCTGTACAACATCTGGATTCACATTCAGCAGCTACGACATGCACTGGATCAGACAGGCTCCTGGAAAAGGACTGGAGTGGATCGCTGAGATCAGCAATGGTGGCAGCGCTTACTATTCCCAGTCATTTCAAGGTCGTTTCACCATCTCCAGAGACAATGGCAGAAACCAGCTGTATCTGCAGATGAACAGTCTGAAAACTGAAGATTCTGCTGTTTATTATTGTGCACGAGAGCCACAGTGACTGGAGTTAGTGAAGTGGCTGTACAAAATCTATACCCTGTATGTAATATAATGAACTTATCCCTTTGTTACAGAAACATACATCTCTTTTGTTCTCAATTGATTCTCCCTTTCAATATCATTATCTGTGGAGCTCTTCAGCATCATACACAAACATCTTCAATTCATTTAGAATTTTCATGTATGAACTAAAAATATAAATCTAAAGAGTTACAATTTCATGATTTAAAGATTTTTTGGATCACGTCAGCTTTTGATGAGGAAAAAAATGTATTTTGAGCAAATGTACAAAATTTAAACACACAGATTCCACTCTTCATTGTGACCATAGTAACTGATTCAGATTTTAAAGACCTAAAGCAAATGATGCTTTTAAGAAACCACAAATTTAGCTTAAACAGGTCAGTGCACAGTGACATCAACACCAACAGATCTGCACAAATATCCAAAGATATCAGTCACATTTTAACACAGACCTAAAACAATTCTGAAATACCTAAATTCTTTCCCTTTTTTTGTTTTATTTTTTTAATGTAACATCAGTTCCCAAACCGTTTTTTTGTTGTTTTTTTTTCATAACAGAGTGAATCAAGCAAAATGTTTCAGGACTCCTGAAGGAATCGATTACTTATGAGAACAAGCCAAGTTGTTCCCTTTTATACCAGTAGGGGGAGGTCTATGCAAAGTTTTATTGCTTATAAATGCAACACAATCAACTCTCACAGCATTTGTCAAAGAACAACTGGGAAAGTTTTTACACATTAAGGGTTTGAGTCAAACAATATTATCTCAAAAGCACATGAATGAATTTCACAAAATATTTGTACAGTTTCCACTGAATATTATGTCAAGACATGTTTCTAACTAAAGAGGTGACTTCACATGAAGAAAAAAAAAAAACAGGAGAAACATTTGACCAAAACATGACTTAGAGGATTGTCTTCAGTTTAAAATATATCCCAAATGTTGGTTTATTCTATGAAATGATAACCAGACAATAATGAATAAAAACTGATATTAATGAATAATTTTTCATGGTTCAAAAAACAAACCATCTCTTTCAAACAGTGCTGTCACTTAAGTGTTTTTTTCTCTTTTTAAGATTTTTAGTAAATGACTATATGCACTAACTGTGGTGCATGTTGATGAAAATTAAACATTTTCAATTCCAGTCTCACATTTCAGATTTGAGAATGGGTTTTTCCCTTGAAGCTTCATGATTTTTTGCAAATTTATGGCTTTAAAGCATCTTCAATTACTGTCCAAGTGTTTTAAATCTTACATCTGCAGAAAAGTCGCGGATGTAATAACAAAATATAATCAGATAATTAACATACATACACAATAATCTTGTATAATTCAACACTGATGAATATCATTCATTACTTTCTTTCACTTACTTTTAAATTATATGAAATTATGATGCGTTTGATAACAAAATATAAGATAACTAATATACACAATAATCTTGAATTATTCAACACTGATGAATATCATCCATTAATTTATTTTCCTTACTTTTAAATCACATGAAATAATGAATTGAATGCATTTGAGTCAGTTAAAATGTATTTAAATCAAGGTCATGTGTAGTAACCCAAAGCATCTGCTGATCTAAAATGTTTAATAACCATTGAACCAATTATCCTGTCAATACATGTAAATAATTGCTGTAAAATGCAGTTTCTAAGCTTTTCATTAACATCAGATATGACCCATTTGGACGTTCAGACTCTTTAGTGAATGTGGAAACACTTTCATCTGCTGCAGCATTGATTCACCAGTAAAACCCATGGAGTTTGACAAATAACAGTAGTTATAGAAGGTTTTATTTAGGTGAAGTTAATAATAAATTTTGCTTCTCAATTTAACCATTGAATTTAATCTGCACCTTAGGAACATCTACACAATCAGTAAATAAAAAAGGAAAATTGCTGAAAAATATTATAATGAACAGTGATAAAGGAAGAGTTAAAAATAGGAAGTCACAACAAAAATAGTTCTATGTCTTTGAGGGTAAATAATATTCTCACAACTTCTATTTACTGTGTTGGAGGTGAAAGTCTTTTTTATTTAATATTCAAATAACCTCATTATTATTCAGTAGGTTCACTATGAATCTGATGTAGGAGGAGCTACTGTAAACAAATTGTCCCCAGAGTCCAGTACAGATTCTATTTAAAGCACAATCATGGATTTCAGCCTTAAACACACTGTGAACATGGCTGACAGAATGAGAACATTCTTGGTGTTTGCTGTGTTGGTGTTAACAGGTGTTCAAGGCTGGAGCATAACACAGTCTGACCCAGTTGTGACCAGACCAGGAGAGTCTCACAGACTGACCTGTACAGCAACTGGACTAAGCTTTAGCAGCTACTGGATGGCCTGGATCAGACAGGCTCCTGGAAAAGGACTGGAGTGGATCGCAACTGATAGGAGTGATGGTGGCACCAATTACTATTCCCAGTCAGTCCAAGGCCGTTTCACCACCTCTAGAGACAATAGCAAAGAGCAGATGTATCTGCAGATAAACAGTCTGAAAACTGAAGATTCTGCTGTTTATTATTGTGCACGAGAGACACAGTGACTGGAGTTAGTGAAGCAGCTGTACAAAATCTACACTATACTTCAAACCCTTCATGCCATGTCATTAATTTACCCCTTTGTAACAGAAACATGCACCTCCTTCTTCTTCAATTCATTCTCCATTTCAGTATTATTATGTGCATTGTTTTCTGCATGTTTACTTTAGCATCATATGCAAACATCTTCAATTCATTCATAGTTTTTCATGTAAAAAAAAAAAAAAAGATTTTTGGGTTAATTTATTTTTTGATGAGAAAAAAAAAAAATACTAAGCTTATAAAACATAAACACATTTTCCACTCAATAGTTGACTATATAATGTCTTTATGAACTGATTCAATTTGTAAAGACAAAGCAAATGACACTGTCAACAACAAATTTAGCTGGTCTTTTATTTTAATAAGTGATGTGTGTGGAGAGACCTTTAGAAAAACACCACTAAGGCATTGAACTGCAGTGTTTAACTTACACTGATCTCTTGTGAAATATAAAAGAACTGAAAAGTAACACTATACAATGAATGATAGCATTTTAGAGATGCACAGATTATTGATTGATATTATCAGTGTAACAGTAACATTTTTGCCAATAGCTGCTACTGATGCTTGTGTTACTTTCTGTTTCTTTATTTTGTTTTTCATGTTATTTAATTATTTTTAATATATATGTAAAAATAGTTACTGTTTTAACATTTTTAAGCCCTTCACTATATCATCATTGAAATAATACAGAAATAAATATGCACATTTATGAAAAAAAACTAATTAAAACAAAACATTACAAGACAGATAAAAATGCAATCAGTGAAAAGATATTTTATATGAAGATACTGATATTGGCTGATATCATGAATAACAACTGATACTGATGTGTACCCAATATATCAATGCATTTCAAAGCATTTTGATCATAAATTAAGATTTGAATGACATTGATCAACAAGATGATGAGATTAAAAGATAAAATGAGAATGATATACAGATAAAGGTGTCAACTTTAGTGAATATTTTTATTTTTACAAGTTGCTTGTTTACTCATATTTATAATCTTCTCCTCACTATTTGACATAATGGAATAGACCTAAAAAAAAAAAAAAAAAAAGATTCATTTAGCTGAATTCTGTGCTGATGTTTAAGAACCAAATGTTTGTCTGTGAACAGTTTGTTTTTTAGGTGGAGTCGATGCAAAACTCAGAAGTCCTCCTCCTCTACTTATCTGACTGCAGGAGGCATGTGAGAACAGTTGAACATGATGGACTGTAGGACAGGACTGCTGCTCTTAACTATCTGCTGGGCAGGTCAAGATATTCACCAGTCTGAAGATCAGGTTCTCATTAAAAGACTAACAGCTTATAAACATTTCCTATTTTCTCATTTGTCTTCGCAGGTGTTTGGGGTCAGACTCTGATAGAATCTGACCCGGCAATGAAAAGACCTGGAGAATCCCACAGACTGACCTGTACAACATCTGGATTCTCCTTCAGTGGCTCTCACATGGCCTGGATCAGACAGGCTCTTGGAAAAGGACTGGAGTGGATCGCTTGGATTCAGAGCGATAGTAGTTACATCTACTATTCCCAGTCAGTCCAAGGCCGTTTCACCATCTCCAGAGACAACGGCAAAAACCAGCTGTATCTGCAGATGAACAGTCTGGAAACTGAAGATTCTGCTGTTTATTATTGTGCACGAGAGACACAGTGACTGGAGTTAGTGAATCAGCTGTACAAAATCCTCAAAAACGATGTTGTTGTTGTTGCTTTATATGAACACTAGTGGGTTGTGAATATCAATTCCATAATCAGGGATTTTCACTGGAATCTGGGATTAGTGAAAATAAATGATCAAATGTTAAATATTAATTTTATGAGGTTGTGATTGAAGTAAGTGAGATACTAATACTGTATTAAAAGAGCCTGTAGTGTACGTTTTTTTTTTTTTTTTTTTTAGATATTAAGGAAGACCCACAGAACAACTCACGGTGAATGAAAAAGTATTCTGAACCTCCGACAGTAATAGAACCCAACTACAACAAATATATCAGAATTAGTTTATATTTATTAAAAGTGCACAATTACCTTGAAAAACAGTAAAGAAGATGATTAAATCCCAGGTCTTGATGACCAGAAAAAACAGTTAAAAACTGACAGCAACGTAAATGTAATAAAATTAAAAACTGCATTACTTTTGAAACATTTGCTCATTTTTTTATTTGCCAGTCAACAAAAGTCGTGGTAAAGGTAATTTAATATAAAAAATAAAAGCTATTTCCACTTTCACTGTTTTACATTTTCTTAATCTATTTTTGTTTACTCAAATAAATAAATGACTACTCATGCAGTTTTTGGTTTTATGAATAGCCGTTTTGAAAATAGCTTTTCAAAATACAAAAAAATACATGTATTATTTTGTTGGACTAATTTATTTCTCTGTTGTTCATATTTTGGCATATAATGACAGAAGATGCAAAAATCACTGAAAGAATTCATTCTTTTAATGTTTATTATTGTCATTCATTATAATTTATCAGGTCAATACTGTCAGTGGTCGAAACAGTTTATTAAGCTGTAAATCAGAAGATTTTAATTGAAACTAGAAGCACTTGGAGAGCGCAGACCTCCACCAAGGCAGATCAGTGGGCCCCCGTGCCCCCCGCCCCCACCCCCGATCACCACCAAAATTTAATCATTTGTTCCTTGTGCCAGTATCAACATTTCCTGAAATTTTTATCCAAATCCATCCATAACTTTTTGAGTTATCTTGCACACGGAAAGACAGACAGACAAACCAATGCCGACAAAAACATAACCTCCTTGGCAAAGGCAATAAAGGAGGTGATTGTACAATAAGAGGGTAAGTCACCAAATACACAGAGTTAATACGACCTTTTTACTTCAGTTTAATATAAAGTAAATTCTTCAACTCCTACTTCAAATACTAATACTCATAGTACTATTAATAATATTAAACTAAAGACTGTCTTTGAAGGTTTTTATGCCCCTTCATGTGAAAACCAAAGGAGGAGTCAATGCAAAACTTAGATGTCCTCCACCTCTACTTATGTGAGTGCAGAGAGGACAACAGAGAACAGAGCAGTTGAACATGATGGACTATAGGACAGGACTGCTGCTTTTCATTATCTGCTGGGCAGGTGAAGATACCAAACAATTAATAACAAATCCATCTGCAGTCAAATTGTGATGCAGATCTAATGCACTTTTTCTCCTTGAATAGGTGTTGATGGTCAGACTCTGACTGAATCTGAACCTGCAGTAAAAAGACCTGGAGAATCCCACAGACTGACCTGTACAACATCTGGATTCACATTCAGCAGCTACAACATGCACTGGATCAGACAGGCTCCTGGAAAAGGACTGGAGTGGATCGCTTGGATCAGCACTGGTGGTGGCAGCACTTACTATTCCCAGTCAGTCCAAGGTCGTTTCACCATCTCCAGAGACAACGGCAGAAACCAGCTGTATCTGCAGATGAACAGTCTGAAAACTGAAGATTCTGCTGTTTATTATTGTGCACGAGAGCCACAGTGACTGGAGTTAGTGAAGCAGCTGTACAAAATCCTACATGTCAGTACAGCAGAGATTCCTTAAATGATGTTCCATATTAGCGAACCATTGCAGTCGAACACAGGTGTTTATAATTGTACATAAGATGTGTAGAATATGTACAAAATTCAAATGTTGATAAGGAGAGAAATTGCACAAGATACAGTCCAGAAGTTTTTATGAAATTAATACATTACAGTTAAACTTGAAGCAGGACTGAGTTATGGAAGAGACAATCACTAAATAACATTTTCAAAGGCCAAGAGTCAACAGTAGAGAACATGACTGAAATGAAATCCTAATTACAGGGGAAATCAAATATCATAAAAGTATACGTTTTTGTAAAATGAAAAAAAATTGAGTTTATTTCAAACTATCACGAATGTGATAGATAAACAAACAAACAAACAAACAAACAAACAAACAAACATTATTTGAATAATTCTGCTCTGAGTTTTGTTTAGTGTTAGAAACAAGTGACAGACAAGGTATCAGTCCTAAACCGTTGGGGTTTTTCATGTCATTTCTACAGTAAAACAGTTTCAGTTCCTGGTGTTAAACTCTAGAGGACACACAAACAACTGATTAGAAAATTTTCCCTGTTTGTGTCCATCTGTCTGTCTGTTGGTCTGTCTGTCTGTATCTAAGTATGTTTGTTTGTCTGCTTATGTTTCTGTTTGCCACTTTGTTGAATTTTTCACAAGGTGTGTCTCTACCATATCTTTGCCCTCAATGGGACAGTGTTCTGTAGTTTGTGATCGTCTTGTTCACTGATGGGTAAAAGACAAATGATGTTTCCACATATGATTTTATTGCTTATCTTTCATATATTAACTCTTTATCTTATATTGATGTTATTTGTTTGATTTTTTCTGTCATTAAAAGACCAAAAATTAACCACAATCTTCCTTGTCATCCATCACACCCCTGCTGAACAGATTAATTTAATAATGAATCCATTTAATACATGTTCAGTCACAGGACACAATTGTTTCTTGTATTATTGTTGCCATGGTTTTGATAGATGCTGAAACTAAAGCATATGTGGAAACTTTAAAAGTGCATGTAAAGAAATTCTTCCTGGAACATTTTTGCTGATGTCACTAAACACTGAAGTGAACTTTCAAACTCTCAGGCCGGTGAGGAGGAGTCAATGCAAAACTCACACCTTCCACATCTACTTATCTGACGACAGAGAAGAAAACAGACAGTAGTGGACCCATAGTTGAACATGATGGACTACAGGACAGGACTGGTACTGTTAACCATCTACTGGGCAGGTGAACATATCTGCTTATAATAAACTAAAGGCTGTCCTTCAAATACTGGCAGCTTATTGTATTTTCTTGGTTTTATTTATAGGTGTTGATGATCAGACTCTGACAGAATCTGGACCTGCAGTAAAAAGACCTGGAGAATCCCACAGACTGACCTGTACAACATCTGGATTCACATTCAGCAGCTACGACATGCACTGGATCAGACAGGCTCCTGGAAAAGGACTGGAGTGGATCGCTGAGATCAGCACTAGTGGTGGCAGCGCTTACTATTCCCAGTCATTTAAAGGTCGTTTCACCATCTCCAGAGACAACAGCAGAAACCAGCTGTATCTGCAGATGAACAGTCTGAAAACTGAAGATTCTGCTGTTTATTATTGTGCACGAGAGCCACAGTGACTGGAGTTAGTGAAGCAGCTGTACAAAATCTATACCCTGTATGTAATATAATGAACTTATCACTTTGTTACAGAAACATACATTTCTTTTGTTCTCAGTTGATTCTCCCTTTCAATATCATTATCTGTGGAGCTCTTCAGCATCATATACAAACATCTTCAATTCATCTAGAATTTTCATGTATAACCTAAAAACATAAATCTAAAGAGTTACAATCTCATGATACAATGATTTTTGGGTCACTTTAGCTGTTGATGTGGAAAAAAATGTATTTTGAGCAAATGTATCAAATGTAAACACACAGATTCCACTCTTCATTGTGACCATAGTTAGTCTATATAAACTAATTCAGTTTACACAGACTTAAAGCAAATGATGCTTTAAAGAACACATTTAGCTTAAACAGGTCAGTGCACAGTGACACCAACACCAACAGATCTGCACAAATATCCAAACCATCCAGACTTTAATACACATGACCCCTGAAACAAATAAAGAGCACATATAAAGTAGAAAAGAATAGTGATTTTTTTTTTTTTTTTTTTAAGATATCAGTCACATTTTAACTCAGACCTAAAACAATTCTGAAATTTATAATTGATTCGCTTTATTTTTTATTTATTTATTTATTTTTTAAATGTAACATCAGCTCCCAAACCTGTTTTTGTTTTGTTTTGTTTTGGGTTTTATTTTTTTTTTTTTTATATTTTTCATAACAGAGTGAATGAAGCTAAATGTTTCAGGACTCCTGAAGGAATCGATTACTCATGAGAACAAGCCAAGTTGTTCCCTTTTATACCAGTAGGGGAAGGTCTATGCAAAGTTTTATTGCTTATAAATGCAACACAATCAACTCTCACAGCATTTGTCAAAGAACAACTGGGAGAGTTTTTACACATTAAGGGTTTGAGTCAAACAATATTATCTCAAAAGCACATGAATGAATTTCACAAAATATTTGTACAGTTTCCACTAAATATTATGTCAAGAAATGTTTATTACTAAAGTGTCGACTTCACATGAAGAAAAACTAACAGGAGAAACATTTGACCAAAACATGACTTTGAGGATTGTCTTCAGTCTAAAATATATCCCAAATGTTGGTTTATTGAATGAAATGATGAACAGACAATAATGAATAAAAACTGATATTAATGAATAATTTTTCATGGTTCAAAATAAACAAACCATCTCTTTCAAACAGTGCTTTCGCTTAAGTGTTTTTTTCTCTTTTTAAGATTTTTAGTAAATGACTATATGCACTAACTGTGGTGCATGTTGATGAGAACTAAAACATTTTCAATTCCAGTCTCACATTACAGTTGTTACATTACATTAGAATAAGCACTGATAAAGGGATAGTTAAATATAGGAAGTCACAACAAAAACAGTTTTATGTTTTGGGGGTAAATAATATTCTCACAACCTCTATTTACTGTGTTGGAGGTGAAAGTCTTTTTTTATTTAATATTAAAATAACCTCATTATTATTCAGTAGGTTCACTATGAATCTGATGTAGGAGGAGCTACTGTAAACAAATTGTCCCCAGAGTCCAGTACAGATTCTATTTAAAGCACAATCATGGATTTCAGCCTTAAACACACTGTAAACATGGCTGACAGAATGAGAACATTCTTGGTGTTTGCTGTGTTGGTGTTAACAGGTGTTCAAGGCTGGAGCATAACACAGTCTGACCCAGTTGTGATGAGACCAGGAGAGTCTCACAGACTGACCTGTACAACATCTGGACTGTTATTCAGCATCTCCTGGATGGGTTGGATCAGACAGGCTCCTGGAAAAGGACTGGAGAGGATTGCTACTGATAGGAGTGATGGTGGCACTAACTATTATTCCCAGTCAGTCCAAGGTCGTTTCACCACCTCTAGAGACAACAGCAAAGAGCAGGTGTATCTGCAGATGAACAGTCTGAAAACTGAAGATTCTGCTGTTTATTATTGTGCACGACACCCACAGTGACTGGAGTTAGTGAAGCAGCTGTACAAAATCCTAATGTAAAGTGCTTTGGGTGCCTTGAAAAGTGCTATAGAAATCGAATCCATTATTCTACTACTACTACTACTACTACTACTACTAATTATTATTATTATTATTATTATTATTATTATTATTATTATTTTTTTTTTTTTTTTTTTTTTTTTTTTTTTTTTTTTTTTTTTTTTTTTCTAATTAATGCAATTTAATTGACTTACCCCTTTGTAACATAAACAAACACCTCCTCTTTCTTTAATTGATTTTCTTTTTCAATATCATCATCTGTTGAATTCTCTATGTATTTTTTCTGCAACTTTATTTTAGCATCACATGCAAACATCTTCAAAGAAATTAGGAGTTTTCATTTAAAAACTACAAACCTCTGAAGAGTTACAATCTCATGATGCAATAATTTTTGAGTTACTTTGGTTTTTGATGTGGAAAAAAATTAGTTCCAAAAAACATGAACATACAGATTCTTCATGTGACCAAAGTTAGTCTTTGTAAACGGATTCAATTCCAAATGCAGTTTCAACAGCATCATCGTTAGAATACTTATACTGCATTCTATACTGATTATGAAAAAGCTCTAATTGTTTATTCAACAATATGTAAATGACTATTAGTTATAATGAAGTGACGTGTGTTTGTGTCAGTCAGAGGAGATTCCTTCAGTTCATCTTCATCATCAGTCATGTTCTCTGTAGCTCTGATACTGCTGTTGGCATCTGGATCCTGTGAGAAACTGTGACTTTACTAAACACATGGTAAACATGTATCAGTCAGATGAATGATGGAGATAATGTTGGTTTGTGTTTCCACAGGTGTGTACAGTATAGACCTGATCCAGCCAGACTCAGTGGTCCTGCAGCCTGGACACACTTTGACCATCAGCTGTCAGGTCTCTGGTTATTCTCTGACTGACGGCAGCTATGCAACAGGTTGGATCAGACAGCGTGAAGGAAAACCAATGGACTGGATTTTCCATCAGTGGGGTGGAGGAGGTCTACCACAGAATGATGCTTTTAAGAACAGATTTAGCTTAAGCAGGGACACATCTGCCAGAACAGTAACTATTACAGGACAAAACCTACAGCCTGAAGACACAGCTGTTTATTACTGTGTACGTTACCGCACAGTGACACAAACACCAACAGACCTGCACAAATACCCAAACCATCCAGACTGTCTTACACATGACCCAATAAATGAACAGTGTACATATACTGTAGAGAAGAACTTTTTTTTAAGATATCAGTTAAATTCTTAGTCAGCTCCAAACAAAACTAAAATAAATAAATAAATTCACTAATGCAATTATTTATTTTACATCATTTCCAAAAAACTTTGTTCTGAATGATTGTTTTTTTTAAATAATTTATTTAATGTTAATTCCAAAAATACCATTTATTTTAATTTTTTTTCATAACAGCAAATTTAGCTAAATGTTTCAGGACTGTTTCAGTGACACCAACACCAACAAATCTGCACAAATATCCAAACCATCCAGACTTTAATACACATGACCCCTGAAACAAATAAAGAGTACATATAAAGTAGAAAAGAACAATGTATTTTTTAAGATATCAGTAACATTTTAACTCAGGCCTAAAACTTTTCTTCAACAATTACTTCTCTTCCCTTTTTTATGGTTTATTTTTTAATGTGATATCAGTTCCCAAACCTCTGTTTTGTTTTTTGTTTTTTTTTTCATAACAGTGAAAGAAGCAAAATGTTTCAGGACTCCTGAAGGACTCGATTACTTATGAGAACAAGCCAAGTGGTTCCCTTTTATACCAGTAGGAGGAGGTCTATGCAAAGTTTTATTACTTATAAATGCAACACAATCAACTCTCAATCAACTCTCATGGACTGTATTTGTGTTTATACTTCACATACATGGTAAAAGGATCATCTACTTGAACACATTTAAATGACTCTGTGTTAAATATCTAACCTGTGATACAGTGTATTTGACTCATTTTTTCTTTGTTTACAGGAGTTTGGTGTGAGATCAAACTGGACCAGTCATCCTCTGAGGTGAAAAGACCTGGAGACACAGTGCAGATGTCATGTGTCATTTAAAAAAAAGTACATGAATGAATTTCACAACACATTTGTACAGTTTCCACTAAATATTATGTCCAGAAATGTTTGTAACTAAAGAGTTGACTTCACTAAAAGAAAAAAATAACAGGAGAAACATTTGACCAAAACATGACTTTGAGGATTGTCTTCAGTCTAAAATATATTCCAAATGTTAATGTAACTGATATTGATGTGAATATTTCTGGTTTAAAAACAATAAACTATACCTTTCAAACAGTGCCATCAGTCATGTGTTTTTTTCTGTTCTGGAGAGTTTGATAGTAAATAATTACATGCTTTAACTGGGGCATATGTGTACAATAACACACACACACACACACACACACACACACACACACACACACACACACACACACACACACACACACACACACATATATATATATATATATATATATATATATATATTCAATTCCAGTCTGAGGTTTCAGTTATAAGAATGGATTTTTCCTTTGAAGCTTCATGATAATTTGCATATTCATGCATTTACAGCATCTGCAATTGCACTTGGACAGTGCTGTCCAAGTGTTTTAAATCTGTACGTCTGCAGCAAAATCTTAGATGTAAAAACAAAATAGAACCAGAAAATTAACATACATACACAATAATCTTTATATAATTTAACAGTGATGAATATAATCCATTCATTTCTTTCACTTTTAAATAACATGAAATTATGAACTGAATGCATTTGAGTCATTTAAAATTTAGATTAAATTCATGGCAAAACAAGTTAAGCATATGTTTTTCTTTTCAGTTCAACTTTTGAATTTCCTAACCTTTTGAATCTACACCTTTATGAACAATAAACAACAACACAATCAGTAAATAAAATAAAGGAACATTTCTGAGAGTAATATAATAAATAGTGATAAAGGAATAGTTAAATTTAGGAAGTCACAACAAAAATAGTTTTATGTCTTTGAGGGCAAATAATATTCTCACAACTTCTATTTACTGTGTTGGAGGTGAAAGTCTTTTGTTTAATATTAAAATAACCTCATTATTATTCAGTAGGTTCACTATGAATCCAATGTAGGAGGAGCTACTGTAAACAAATTAACCCCAGAGTCCAGTACAGATTCTATTTAAAGCACAATCATGGATTTCAGCCTTAAACACACTGTAAACATGGCTGACAGAATGAGAACATTCTTGGTGTTTGCTGTGTTGGTGTTAACAGGTGTTCAAGGCTGGAGCATAACACAGTCTGACCCAGTTGTGACCAGACCAGGAGAGTCTCACAGACTGACCTGTACAGCAACTGGACTAAGCTTTAGCAGCAACTGGATGGGTTGGATCAGACAGGCTCCTGGAAAAGGACTGGAGTGGATCGCTACTGATAGGAATGATGGTGGCACTAACTATTATTCCCAGTCAGTCCAAGGCCGTTTCACCACCTCTAGAGACAACAGCAAAGAGCTGGAGATGAACAGTCTGAAAACTGAAGATTCTGCTGTTTATTATTGTGCTCAATACCCACAGTAACTGGAGTTAGTGAAGCAGCTGTACAAAATCTATACCCTTTGTGCAGTATTATGAACTCATCCCTTTGTAACAGAAACATATACCTCCTTCTTCTTCAGCTGATTCTCCATTTCAGTATTATTATTTGTACACGCCTTGGTGTATTTTTTCTGCATATTTACTTTAACATCATATGCAAACATCTTCAATTCATTTATAGTTTTTTATGTTAAAAATGCAAACCTCTAAAGACTTACAATATCAAGATTCAGTGATTTTTGGGTTAATATACAGGGTGACACCAAAAAACGGGAACTTTTTAACAATCCAATAAAACCAAGAGTGATGGAAGAAAAATATTTTATTCATAGTAATTGAAACCTTAAAACATGCCATTTAAGAAACAAGGATGGAATTTTCATTTTTTAAAAATTACTTTCTGTAGATGGCGTCCTCCTGTACAAATGCATTCTTGAAATCTGCCGTTGAGATTCCTCATTGACCGCTGCAACATCTCAGCTGGGATACTGTGAATTTCATCCTGAATTCTCTGTTTTAACTCATCCAGAGTTCTCGGTCGAGTCGTGTACACTTTACTCTTGAGATAGCCCCACAAGAAAAAATCACAAACGGACAAATCTGGCGATCTAGGGGGCCAGGGAACGTTACCGAATCTTGAGATCACACGGTTACCGAACAATTCTCGCACAGCCGCCAATGGTTACTAAAATGGGGGTGTGTTTTCTTGCTCAAGGTCACTGTCTCGCAGTGCTGCCACTTGCTCATGTCTGCCAATACGCACTTCAAAAATTCCCGTTTTTTTGGGTCAGCCTGTAATTTAAAAAAAAATGAAAATTCCATCATTGTTTCTTAAATGGCATGTTTTAAGGTTTCAGTTACTATGAATAAAATATTTTTCTTCCATCACTCTTGGTTTTATTGGATTGTTAAAAAGTTCCTGTTTTTTTGTGTCACCCTGTATTTTTAATGTGGAAAGAAAAAACCCAAAACAATTCTGATTAAACTAATAAAACATAAACACATATTCTTCTCAATAGTCGACTATAGTTGGTCTTTATAAACCGATTCAGTTTATACAAACTTAAAGCAAATGATGCTTTAAACAACAAATTTAGCTGGTCTTTTATGTTAATAAGGAAATGTGTGTGGAGAGACCTTTAGAAAAAATACCAATAGGGTATTGGACTGCAGTGTTTAACTTATATTGAAATCTTGTGAAATATAAAAAAAAACTGAAAGGTAACACTATACAATGAATAGCAGCATTTTAGAGATGCACAGATTATTGATGGATATTATCAATACAACAGTATAATTATTTTGCCAATAGCGACTGCCAGTGCATGTGTTACTTTCTGTTTCTTTATTTTGGTTTTCTTGTTATTTAATCCTTACAAGAAAATTATTTTTACAATATATAAATATAAATAGTACCTGTTTTAAAGTCTTTGAGCCCCTCACTACATCATCATTGAATTAATATAGATTTAAACATGCACATTTATGAAAAAAAAAACAAACAAAAACCCCAAAAAACTAAATGAAACCAAAACATTACGCAATAGATAACTATGCAATCAATAAAAAGACATTTTATGTGAAGATACTGATATTGACTGATAGCAGGAATGTCAGTTGATACTTGTATGTACCCAATATATCACTGGATCCCAAAGCATTTTGATTATAAATTAAGATTTGAATGACATTGATTAACAAGATGATGAGATTAAAAGAAAAAATGAGAATGATATACAGATAAAGGCGTTAACTTCAGTGAATATCTTGTTTTTTTACAAGTTGCTTGTTTACTTATATTTCTAATCTTCTCCTCACTATTTGACATAATGGAATAAACCTAAAAAAAAAAAAAGATTCATTCTATGCTGATTTTTAGGAACCATATGTTTTTCTGTTCACAGTTTGTTTTTTAGGTGGAGTCAATGCAAAACTCAGAAGTCCTCCTCCTCTACTTATCTGACTGCAGGAGGCATGTGAGAACAGTTGAACATGATGGACTGTAGGACAGGACTGCTGCTCTTAACTATCTGCTGGGCAGGTCAAGATATTCACCAGTCTGAAGATCAGGTTCTTATTAAAAGACTAACAGCTTATAGACATTTCCTGTTTTCTCATTTGTCTTCGCAGGTGTTTGGGGTCAGACTCTGATAGAATCTGGCTCGGCAGTAAAAAGACCTGGAGAATCCCACAGACTGACCTGTACAACATCTGGATTCTCCTTCAGTGGCTCTCACATGGCCTGGATCAGACAGGCTCCTGGAAAAGGACTGGAGTGGATCGCTTGGATTCATAGTGGTAGTGGTGGCACTACTTACTATTCCCAGTCAGTCCAAGGCCGTTTCACCATCTCCAGAGACAACGGCAGAAACCAGCTGTATCTGCAGATGAACAGTCTGAAAACTGAAGATTCTGCTGTTTATTATTGTGCACGAGAGACACAGTGACTGGAGTTATTTGAGAGGCTGTTCAAAATCCAACAATACTCCTATCTTCAGTTTACTGAACTTGTCCGTTTGTTACAGAAACATACATCTTATTTATTCTCAATTGATTCTCCCTTTCAATATCATTATCTGTGGAGCTCCTCAGCCTCATACACAAACATCTTCAATTAATTTAGAATTTTCTTGTATAAACTAAAAACATAAATCTAAAGAGTTACAATTTCATGATTTAAATATTTTTGGATCACTTTAGCTTTTGATGTGGAAAAAAAAATGTATTTTGAGCAAATGCATAAAATTTAAACACACATATTCCACTCTTCATCATGACCATTGGTAATCTATATAAACTGATTCAGTTTATAAAGACTTAAGGCAAATGATGCTTCAAAGAACACATGTAGCTTTACCTGTTTAACCCTGACCATATTTTCGGGGGGAAAACATCTAAAAATACATACCCAAAGTAAATGAAGAATTACTTCACAGTAATAAGGTTCATATGGATGTTCTTGGTGTCTATGGACATTTAGAGACCTTACAGAATCTATTCCCATTGTCTAAAATATTGTATCTATTACTATGCCTGAGTAAACTGTAACAAACTAAAAGAGAAATTAGAATTTTTTATCCTTGCCTGTTTTTTTTTCAGCTGGATTGACGATGGTATGCATAAATAAATTGTTCGTGTCTGAGATTTTTAATAGCGTATATTTCACCCCACAAAGATTAAAAATCATGTTTGAACATTAAAATTTGCACTAAAATACACTTTTGATGTACTTTTATTAGCATTGGGGTCTAAACTTTGAGCAAAAGTTGAAAAAAACATCCATTGTCCTGATTTATTATATTTTTATAGTACATGAATATTAATATAATTTTTTAGGCCCACGGGCGTGCCGATAGGGTCAGTGCACAATGACACCAACACCAACAGATCTGCACAAATATCCAAACCATCCGGACTTTAATACACATGACCCCTGAAACAAATAAAGAGTACATATAAAGTAGAAAAGAACCATGTTTTTTTAAGGTATCGGTTACATTTAACTTAACTCAACAATTTCAAAGTAATTTCATTCTCTCTCTCTCTTTTTTATTTATTTAACATCAGTTCCCAAATCTTTTTTTTTTTTTTTTTTTGGTTTTTGTTTGTTTTTGTTTTTCTTTTCTTTTTCCTTACATAGTGAAGTTCACAAAATGTTTCAGGACTCTTGAAGAAATCAATTACATAATAATAATAATAATAATAATAATAATAATAATAATAATAATAATAATAATAATAATAATAATAATAAACTACTTTCTTTGGAGTTTTTTTTTATCCCCTTTCCTGTGAAAACCAAAGGAGGAGTCAATGCAAAACTTAGATGTCCTCCACCTCTACTTATGTGAGTGCAGAGAGGACAACAGAGAACAGAGCAGTTGAACATGATGGACTATAGGACAGGACTGCTGCTTTTCATTATCTGCTGGGCAGGTGAAGATACCAAACAATTAATAACAAATCCATCTGGAGTCAAACTGTGATGCAGGTCTAATGCACTTTTTCTCCTTGAACAGGTGTTGATGGTCAGACTCTGACTGAATCTGAACCTGCAGTAAAAAGACCTGGACAATCCCACAAACTGACCTGTACAACATCTGGATTCACATTAGGCAGCTACAACATGCACTGGATCAGACAGGCTCCTGGAAAAGGACTGGAGTGGATCGCATATAACAGTAATGGTGGTGGCACTAGTTACTATTCCCAGTCAGTTCAAGGTCGTTTCACCATATCCAGAGACAACAGCAGAAACCAGCTGTATCTGCAGATGAACAGTCTGAAAACTGAAGATTCTGCTGTTTATTATTGTGCACGAGAGACACAGTGACTGGAGTTAGTGAAGCAGCTGTACAAAATCCTAATTCATGCAATAAAACCTAACTTATCCCTTTGAAACATAAACATACACATCCCTTTTCTTTAATTGATTCTCCTTTTCAATATCATCATCTGTTGAATTCTCTATGTATTTTTTCTGCAACTTCAAAGTTTAGCATCACATGCAAATACCTTCAATTCATTTAGGAGTTTTTATTTAAAAACTACAAACCTCTAAAGAGTTACAATCTCGTGATTCAGTAATTTCTGAGTTACTTTGGTTTTTGATGTGGAAATTTTTTTTTAAAAAATTATAAAACATGAACATACAGATTCTTCATGTGACCAAAGCTAGTCTTTATTGACGGATTCCTTTTCAAATGCAGTTTCAGCAGCATCATCGTTAGAATACTTATACTGTATTCTCTACTGATTATGAAAAAGCTCTAATTGTTTATTCAACAATATGTAAATGACTATTAGTTATAATGAAGTGACGTGTGTTTGTGTCAGTCAGAGGAGATCCCTTCAGTTCATCTTCATCATCAGTCATGTTCTCTGTAGCTCTGATACTGCTGTTGGCATCTGGATCCTGTGAGAAACTGTGACTTTACTAAACACATGGTAAACATGTATCAGTCAGATGAATGATGGAGATAATGTTGGTTTGTGTTTCCACAGGTGTGTACAGTATAGACCTGATCCAGCCAGACTCAGTGGTCCTGCAGCCTGGACACACTTTGACCATCAGCTGTCAGGTCTCTGGTTATTCTCTGACTGACAACAGCTATGCAACAGGTTGGATCAGACAACGTGAAGGAAAACCAATGGACTGGATTTTCCATCAGTGGGGAGGAAGTAGTGGCAGCTTTTATAAAAACAATGCATTTCAAAACAAGTTCAGCTTCAGCAGAGACATGTCTGCTGGAAGAGTGACTATAAGTGGACAGAATCTGCAGCCTGAAGACACAGCTGTTTATTACTGTGTTCGTGCACGTTACCGCACAGTGACACAAACACCAACAGACCTGCACAAATACTCAAACCATCCAGAATGTATTACACATGACCCCAGAAAGACATAAAGAGTAAGTATACTGTTGAAAACGAGTTTTTTGAAGACATCAGTTAAATTTTAAGTTATCTCTAAAACAAATCTAAACAAATTAAATAAATTATCAAATTCATTTCTTTCTTTCTTTCTTTCTTTCTCAAAACTCTGTCCCTATATTTATATATATATATATATATATATATATATATATATATATATATATATATATATATATTATATATATATATATATATATATATATATATATATATATATATATATGTGTGTGTGTGTGTGTGTGTGTGTATGTGTGTGTGTGTATGTAGTTATTTTTTTCAATTCCAGTCTGAGGTTTCAGTTATGAGAATGAATTTTTCCTTTGAAGCTTCATGACAATTTGCATATTTATGCATTTACAGCATCAGCAATTGCACTGGGACAGTGCTGTCCGAGTGTTTTAAATCTGTACGTCTGCAGCAAAACCTTAGATGTAAAAACAAAATAGAACCAGAAAATTAACATACATACACAATAATCTTTATATAATTTAACAGTGATGAATATAATCCATTCATTTCTTTCACTTCCGTTTAAATAACATGAAATTATGAACTGAATGCGTTTGAGTCATTTAAAATTTAGATTAAATTCATGGCAAGGCAAGTTAAACATACATTTTTCTTTTCAGTTCAGCCTTTGAATTTCTTAACCTTTTGAATCTACACCTTTATGAACAATAAACAACAACACAATCAATCAATAAAATAAAGGAACATTTCTGAGAGTAATAGAATAAATAGTGATAAAGGAATAGTTAAATATAGGAAGTCACAACAAAAATAGTTTTATGTCTTTGAGGGTAAATAATATTCTCACAACTTCTATTTACTGTGTTGGAGGTGAAAGTCTTTTTGTTTAATATTAAAAATAACCTCATTATTATTCAGTAGGTTCACTATGAATCTGATGTAGGAGGAGCTACTGTAAACAAATTGTCCCCAGAGTATCCAGTACAGATTCTATTTAAAGCAGAATCATGGATTTCAGCCTTAAACACACTGTAAACATGGCTGACAGAATGAGAACATTCTTGGTGTTTGCTGTGTTGGTGTTAACAGGTGTTCAAGGCTGGAGCATAACACAGTCTGACCCAGTTGTGACGAGACCAGGAGAGTCTCACAGACTGACCTGTACAGCAACTGGACTAAGCTTTAGCAGCAACTGGATGGGTTGGATCAGACAGGCTCCTGGAAAAGGACTGGAGTGGATCGCTACTTCCACGAATGGTGGCAGCACTTACTATTCCCAGTCAGTCCAAGGCCGTTTCACCACCTCCAGAGACAACAGCAAAGAGCAGATGTATCTGCAGATGAACAGTCTGAAAACTGAAGATTCTGCTGTTTATTATTGTGCTCGAGAGCCACAGTGACTGGAGTTAGTGAAGCAGCTGTACAAAATCTTTACCCTGTATGCAGTATTATGAACTCATCGCTTTGTAACAGAAACATACTGTACACCTCCTTCTTCAGCTGATTCTCCATTTCAGTATTATTATTTGTACACCCCTCTGTGTATTTTTGCTGCATGTTTAGTTTAACATCATATGCAAAAATCTTCAATTCATTTATAGTTTTTTTATGTTAAAAATAAAAACCTCTAAACAGTTACGATATCAAGATTCAATGATTTTTGGGTTAATTTATTTTTAATGTGAAAAAAAAAAAAAAAAGAAAAAAAATTCTGATTCAACTAATAAAACATAAACACATATTCCACTCAATTGTTGACTATAGTTGGTCTTCATAAACTGATTCAGTTTATACAGACTTAAAGCAAATGATGCTTTAAACAACAAATTTAGCTGGTCTTTTATGTTAATAAAGAAATGTGTATGGAGAGACCTTTAGAAAAAACGCCACGAAGGTATTGGACTGCAGTGTTTAACTTACACTGATCTCTTGTGAAATATAAAAGAACTGAAAAGTAACACTATACAATGAATGGCAGCGTTTTAGAGATGCACAGATTATTGATGGGTATTATCAATATAACAGTATAATTATTTTGCCAATAGCGACTGCCAGTGCATGTGTTACTTTCTGTTTCTTTATTTTGGTTTTCTTGTCATTTAATCCTCGTAAGAAAATTATTTTTACTATATATAAATATACATAGTAACTGTTTTAAAGTTTTTAAGCCCTTCACTACATCATCATTGAATTAATATAGAAATAAACATACACATTTATGAAAAAACAAAACTAAATAAAAAAAAAGAACATTACAAAACAGATAAATATGCAGTCAGTGAAAATATATTTTATGTGAAGATACTGATATTGGCTGATATCAGGAATGTCAGCTGATACTGGTATGTACCCAATATATCACTGCATCCCAAAGCATTTTGATTATAAATTAAGATTTGAATGATATTGATTAACAAGATGATGAGATTAAAAGATAAAATGAGAATGATATACAGATAAAGGCTTTAACTTTAGTGAATATTTTTTATTTTTAGAAGTTGCTTGTTTACTTATATTTATAATCTTCTCCTCACTATTTGACATAATGGAATAGACCTAAAAAAAAAAAAAAAGATTCATTCTGTGCTGATTTTTAAGAACCAAATGTTTGTCTGTGAACAGTTTGTTTTTTAGGTGGAGTCGATGCAAAACTCAGAAGTCCTCCTCCTCTACTTATCTGACTGCAGGAGGCATGTGAGAACAGTTGAACATGATGGACTGTAGGACAGGACTGCTGCTCTTAACTATCTGCTGGGCAGGTCAAGATATTCACCAGTCTGAAGATCAGGTTCTTATTAAAAGACTAACAGCTTATAAACATTTCCTGTTTTCTCATTTGCCTTCGCAGGTGTTGATGGTCAGACTCTGACCGAATCTGACCCGGCAGTAAAAAGACCTGGAGAATCCCACAGACTGACCTGTACAACATCTGGTCTGCCAGTCAGTAGCAACCATCTGGCCTGGATCAGACAGGCTCCTGGAAAAGGACTGGAGTGGATCGCTACTCTGTATAGTGGTGGGTTCATCCACTATTCCCAGTCAGTCCAAGGTCGTTTCACCATCTCCAGAGACAATGGTAGAAACCAGCTGTATCTGCAGATGAACAGTCTGAAGACAGAGGACACAGCAGTGTATTACTGTGCTCGAAGAGACACAGTGAGAGACACTAATAGGAATTTCATACAAAAACTCCTTCATCTATCCATTTCTGTTTGTTTGTATTACAAACATGTTTTCAGATGATATAAGGAAAAAATATTTTCCCTCTTTATCTTTAGAAGTGTTTTTGTGGTGACTTCTGGATTATTATTATTTTATAAATATCAGACACTTCCTTAGTGATTTATCAATTATGTATTATTTTACCTTATTTTACCTTTTACTTTACAATAACCGGACAGATAAACATGCAAACGGTGAAAATATATTTTATGAAGATACTGATACTGACTGAAATGAGAATGATACAGATAAAGACAATGAACATTTTTATTTTTACAAGTGACTTGTTTACCTATATTTATAATCTGTTGTTCACTGATTTACATAATGGAATAGATCTGAATTTCATTTAGTTCAATTCTGTGCTGATTTCTAAGAACAATATTTTTGTCTTTTGTCGAGAGAGAGAGCGTGAGAGAGAGAGAGAGAGAGAGAGAGAGAGAGAGAGAGAGAGAGAGAGAGAGAGCGAGAGAGAGAGAGAGTGTTGTTCCACAATTTTAACAGTGTTTACACAAATTTAATTTTGTTCAAGAGGTTACTAAAGTTCAAATATGAGAAGAAATTTGTCTCACATCACTAAACATCTACTTCTGCTTTACTGCCTTCCAACCTGTGAGGAGCAGTCCATGCAAAACAAGCATGTTTTCTGTCTCATTTAAGTGACTGCAGATGATGACAGAACTAGTGGGTGTACAGTTGAACATGATGGACTACAGGGCAGGACTTGTGCTGTTAATGATCTGCTGGGCAGGTGAAGAATGTGTTATTACTTGATTATGTTGAAGCAAGACTGAGTTATGGAAGAGACAGTCGCTGAATAAAAAGAGTAAACAGGGGAGAACATGAATGAAACGAAATCCTAATTACAGGGAAAATCAAAAATCGTAAACGTATATGTGTTTATAAAATGACAAAAAAAGCTTTATGTTCAGTTTATTTCAAACTATCAAAAATCTGATAGATCAATCAATCAATCAGTCAGTCAGTCAATCAATCAATAAACAGTCTTTGAATAATCCTGTTCTGAGTTTTGTTTAATGTTAGAAACAAGTGACAGACAAGGTTTCAGTCCTAAACCTTTGGGGTTTTTCATGTCATTTCTACAGTAAAACAGTTTCAGTTCCTGGTGTTAAACTCTAGAGGACACACAAACAACTGATTAGAACCTTTTCCCTGTTTGTGTCCATCTGTCTGTCTATTGGTCAGTCTGTCTGTATCTAAGTATGTCTGTTTGTCTGCTTATATTTCTGTTTGTCGACTTATTACATTTTTCACAAGGTGTGTCTCTACCATACCTTTGCCCTCAGTGGGACAGTGTTCTGTAGTTTGTGATCGTCTTGTTCACTGATGGGTAAAAGACAAGTGATGTTTCCACATGTAATTTTATTGCTTATCTTTCATATATTAACTGTTTATCTTATATTGATGTTATTTGTTGTATTTTTTCTGTCATTAAAAGACCAAAAATTTACCTCAATGCTTCTTGTCATCCATCACACCCCTGCTGAACAGATTCATTTAATAATGAATCCACTGAATACATATTCAGTCACATGACACAGTTGTTTCTTGTATTATTGTTGCCATGGTTTTGATAGATGCTGTAACTAAAGCTTATGTGGAAACTTTTAAAGTGCATGTAAAGAAATTCTTCCTGGAACATTTTTGCTGATGTCACTAAACACTGAAGTGAACTTTCAAACTCTCAGGCCTGTGAGGAGGAGTCAATGCAAAACTCACACCTTCCACATCTACTTATCTGACGACAGAGAAGAAAACAGACAGAAGTGGACCCATAGTTTAACATGATGGACTACAGGACAGGACTGGTACTGTTAACCATCTACTGGGCAGGTGAACATATCTGCTTATATTAAACTAAAGGGTGTCCTTCATATACTGGCAGATCATTGTATTTTCTTGGTTTTATTTACAGGTGTTGATGGTCAGACTCTGACTGAATCTGGACCTGCAGTAAAAAGACCTGGAGAATCCCACAGACTGACCTGTACAACATCTGGATTCACATTCAGCAGCTACAGTATGCACTGGATCAGACAGGCTCCTGGAAAAGGACTGGAGTGGATCGCTTATGTTAGTGGTGCTAGTACTTACATTTACTATTCCCAGTCAGTCCAAGGCCGTTTCACCATCTCCAGAGACAACAGTAGAAACCAGCTGTATCTGCAGATGAACAGTCTGAAAACTGAAGATTCTGCTGTTTATTATTGTGCACGAGAGCCACAGTGACTGGAGTTAGTGAAACAGCTGTACAAAATCCTCAAAAATGATGTTGTCAATATTTTATATAAACATTACTGGGTTGTGAATATCAATTTGCTGTTTCCTGCATCCACATGTATTCTAATCAATTCCATAATCAGGAATTTATACTGGAATGAGTGATTAGTGAAAATAAATAATCAGATGTTAAAAGATTATTTTCTATCAGATTGTGATTAAAGTTAATGAGTAAGCTATACTGTAATAAAAGAGCCTGATATGAAGCACAGAGACCTTCAGAAAAAGTCAGTGAATGAAAACTTATTTTGAACCTTCAACAGTGACTGAACACAACTATAACATTCATATCAAAATTAGTTTTTATTTATTAAAAGTGCATGATTACCTTCAAAACAATGCTGAAGATGATGAAAACCCAGATCTTAATATTAATTAAACACAATTAAAAACTGCATTACTTGTGAAAAATGTGCACTTTTTTTTTTTTATTTGCCAGTCAAGAAAAAGCTGTAGTAAACATAATTTAATATAAAAAAAATAAAAGCTATTTCCACTCTCAGTGCTTATTTTACACGTACTTGATATATATATATATATATATATATATATATATATATATATATATAAGTTTTTAATTATGTAAAAGACAACTCATGCAGTTTTTTGTTTCATGGATAGCTGTTCTGAGAGTTGTTTTTCAAAATAACTTTATTATTTTGTTGAACTAAATTCTAACTCTATTGTTCACATCTTAACATACAACTACAGATGTGCAAAATCACTGCCACAGTTCATTCTTTTAATGTTTATTATTGTCATTCATTATAATTTATCAGGTCAATACTATCAGTAGTCATGTCAGTTTATTAGGTTGCTCCTGTTGCTACAATTGCATTTCACCCAGTTTTTTGTCTTGCATTTGATAATGTTTTGCTTATTATACTTGAACATTGGTGCTTGATTTGATCCTCTCTTTTGTAAGTTGCTTTGGATAAAAGCATCTGCTGAATACAATATAATGTTTAAAAAAAACAAAAAAAAGGTAAAATAATTAGGTTGTAAATCAGAAGACTTTGACTGACATAATGGAGGTGATTGTACAATAAGAGGTTAAGTCACCAAATACACAGAGTTAACACAACCTTTTCACCTTATTTTAATATAACGTAAATATTACAACTCCTACTTTTACTACTAATACTAGTCATAATAATAATAAACTAAAGACTGTCTTTTAAGCCAACCCTAACCCTTCATGTGAAAACCAAAGGAGGAGTCGATGCAAATCTTAGATGTCCTCCACCTCTACTTATGTGAGTGCAGAGAGGACAACAGAGAACAGAGCAGTTGAACATGATGGACTATAGGGCAGGACTGCTGCTTTCCATTATCTGCTGGGCAGGTGAAGATACCAAACAATTAATAACAAATCCATCTGGAGTCAAATTGTGATGCAGGTCTAATGCACTTTTTCTCCTTGAACAGGTGTTGATGGTCAGACTCTGACTGAATCTGGACCTGCAGTGAAAAGACCTGGAGAATCCCACAGACTGACCTGTACAACATCTGGATTCACATTCAGCAGCTACAGCATCGACTGGATCAGACAGGCTCCTGGAGAAGGACTGGAGTGGATCGCTGACATCAGTAATCTTGGCACTACTCGATATTCTCAGTCATTTCAAGGCCGTTTCACCATCTCCAGAGACAACAGCAGAAACCAGGTGTATCTGCAGATGAACAGTCTGAAAACTGAAGATTCTGCTGTTTATTATTGTACACGATACCCACAGTGACTGGAGTTAGTGAATCAGCTGTACAAAATCCTACATGTCAGTAAAGCAGAGATTCCTTAATTGATGTTTCATCTTAGCAAACCATTTCAGTCCACAACATATGTTTATAATTGTACATAAACTGTGTAAAATATGTACAAAATTCAAATGTTGATAAGGAGAAAAATTGCACCTGAAACAGTCCTCAAGTATTTATGAAATTAATACATTACAGTTAAACTTGAAGCAGAACTGAGTTATGGAAGAGACAATCACTGAATAAAATTTTCAGAGGCCAAGAGTCAACAGTAGAGAACATGAATGAAATGAAATCCTATTTAGAGGGGAAATCCAAAATCGTAAACATGTATGTGTTTGTAAAATGAAAAAAAAAAAAAAAAGCGCCCTATGTTCAGTTTATTTCAAACTATCAAGAATCTGATGAATGAATGAATAAATAAATAAACAAATAAATAAATGAATAAATGAATAATCAGTCTTTGAATAATTCTGTTCTGAGTTTTGTTTAATGTTAGAAACAAGTGACAGACAAGGTTTCAGTCCTAAACCTTTGGGGTTTTTCATGTCATTTCTACAGTAAAACAGTTTCAGTTCCTGGTGTTAAACTCTAGAGGACACACAAACAACTGATTAGAACCTTTTCCCTGTTTGTGTCCATCTGTCTGTCTATTGGTCTGTCTGTCTGTATCTAAGTATGTTTGTTTGTCTGCTTATATTTCTATTTGTCGACTTGTTGATTTTTTCAAGGTGTGTCTCTGCCATATCTTGGCCTTCAATGGGACAATGTTCTGTAGTTTATGATTGTTTTTTTCACTGATGGGTAAAAGACAAGTGATGTTTCCACATATGATTTTATTGCTTATCTCTCATATATTAACTGTTTATCTTATATTGCTGTTATTTGTTTGATTTTTTTCTGTTATTAAAAGACCAAAAACTAACCACAATATTCTTTGTCATCCATTACACCCCTGCTGAACAGATTCATTTCATAATGAATTAATTTAATACATGTTCAGTCACATGACAAAATTGTTTCTTTTATCATTGTTGCCATGGGTTTAATAGATGCTGAAACTAAAGCATATGTGGAAACTTTTAAAGTGCATGTAAAGCAAATATTCTTGGAACGTTTTTGCTGATGTCACTAAACACTGAAGTGAACTTTCAAACTCTCAGGCCTGTGAGGAGGAGTCAATGCAAAACTCACACCTTCCACATCTACTTATCTGACGACAGAGAAGAAAACAGACAGTAGTGGACCCATAGTTTAACATGATGGACTACAGGACAGGACTGGTACTGTTAACCATCTACTGGGCAGGTGAACATATCTGCTTATAATAAACTAAAGGGTGTCCTTCAAATACTGGCAGATCATTGTATTTTCTTGGTTTTATTTACAGGTGTTGATGGTCAGACTCTGACTGAATCTGAACCTGCAGTGAAAAGACCTGGAGAATCCCACAGACTGACCTGTACAACATCTGGATTCTCAGGCCACTATCATATGGGTTGGATCAGACAGGCTCCTGGAAAAGGACTGGAGTGGATCGCTTGGATCAGTGGTGATGGTGGCACTACTTACTATTCCCAGTCAGTCCAAGGTCGTTTCACCATCTCCAGAGACAACGGCAGAAACCAGCTGTATCTGCAGATGAACAGTCTGAAAACTGAAGATTCTGCTGTTTATTATTGTGCACGAGAGACACAGTGACTGGAGTTAGTGAAGCAGCTGTACAAAATCTATACCGTGTATGCAATATAATGAAGTTATCCCTTTGTTACAGAAACATTCATCTCTTTTATCTTCAATTGATTCTCCCTTTCAATATCATAATCTGTGAAGCTCTTTAGCATCATACACAAACATCTTCGATTCAGTCAGAATTTTCTTGTATAAACTAAAAACCTAAATCAATAAGTGATAATCTCATGATTCAGTGATTTTTGGGTCACTTCAGCTTTTGATGTGGACTTTTTTTTTTTTTTGCAAATTTATAAAACAAAAAAAAAAAAGATTGACATGATGAACATGAAAAACATAATTTCACTCTTCACCGTGACCATAGTTAGTCTATATAAACTGATCAATTTTATACACATACACATGACCCCTGAAACAAAGAGCACATTTAAAGTAGAAAAGAACAATGTTTTTTTAAGGTATCAGTTCTCTTTTTTCTGTTTATTATTTTTTTTTTTATGTGACAACCTTTTTTTTTGTTTTGTTTTTTCACAGCATAGTGAATCAAGCAAAATGTTTCAGGACTCCTGAAGGAATCGATTACTCTTGAGAACAAGCCAAGTTGTTCCCTTTTATACCAGTAGGGGGAGGTCTATGCAAAGTTTTATTGCTTATAAATGCAACACAATCAACTCTCACAGCATTTGTCAAAGAACAACTGGGAGAGTTTTTCATCTAAATAGAACTGATCATCATTCATAATGGAAAATACACTCACATGGACTGTATTTGTGTTTATACTTCACATACATGGTAAAAGGATCATCTACTTGAACACATTTAAATGTCTCTGTGTTAAATATCTTACCTGTGATGGTCTTTGTGATGGTATTTGATTCCTTTTTTCTTTGTTTACAGGAGTTTGGTGTGAGATCAAACTGGACCAGTCATCCTCTGAGGTGAAAAGACCTGGAGACACAGTGCAGATGTCATGTGTCATTTCTGGTTATAGCATGACGAGCAACTATATCCACTGGATACGACAGAGGCCGGGACAAGCTCTGGAATGGATTGGGAGAATGGACACAGGCAATAATTCTCCTCTCTATGGCAGCTCTTTCCAAAGACGTTTCACCATGACTGAAAATGTTCCCAGCAGCACTCAGTACCTGGAAATCACCAGTCTGACAACAGATGATTCTGCTGTTTACTTCTGTGCTCGTGAGCACAGTGACTGAAGACAGTGGAGCAGCTGAATAAAAACCTCTGAGTCAAACAATATTATCTGAAAAGTACATGAATGAATTTCACAACACATTTGTTCAGTTTCCACTAAATATTATGTCAAGAAATGGTTATAACTAAACAGGTGACTTCACATAAAGAAAAAAATAACAGGAGAAACATTTGACCAAAACATGACTTTGAGGATTGTCTTCAGTCTAAAATATATCCCAAATGTTGGTTTATTGTATGGAATGATGAGCAGACAATAATTAATGAAAACTGATATTAATGAATAACATTTCACGGTTCAAAACAACAAACCATCTCTTTCAAACATTGCTGTCACTTAAGTGTTTTTTTCTGTTTTGGAGATTTTTAATAAATGACTATATGCACTAACTGTGGTACATGGTGAAGAGAATTAAAACATTTTCAATTCCAGTCTCATATTTCAGTTTTGAGAATGTTTTTTTTTCTTGAAGCTTCATGATTTTTTGTGTATTTATGGCCTTAAAGCATCTGCAATTACTGTCCAAGTGTTTTAAATCTGTATGTCTGAAGAAAACTCTTGATTTAATAACAAAATATAATCAGATAATTAACATGCACACACAATAATCTTGTATAATTCAACACTGATGAAAATTATCCATTAATTTCTTTTACTTACTTTTAAAACACATGAATTGATGAATTGAATGCATTTGAGTCATTTAAAATTTAATTAGATTCATGTCGTATGTAATGACCAAAAGCATCTATTGATCTAAAATGATTAATAACCATTGAACCAATTATCCTATTAATACATGTAAATAATTGGTGTGAAATGCAGTTTCTCAGCTTTTCATGAACATCAGATATGACCCATTTGGACGTTCACAGACTCTTTAGTGAATGTGGAAACACTTTCATCTGCTGCAGCATTGATTCACCAGTAAAACCCATGGAGTTTGACAAATAACAGTAGTTGTAGAAGGTTTTATTTAGGTTAAGTTAATCGTTTATTTTGCTTTTCAGTTTAACCATTGAATTTAATCTGCACCTTTAGGAACATCTACACAATTAGTAAATAAAATAAAGGAAAATTGCTGAGAGATAAATCACAATAAATAGTGATAAAGGAAGAGTTAAATATAGGAAGTCACAACAAAAATAGTTCTATGTCTCTGAGGGTAAATAATATTCTCACAACTGCTATTTACTGTGTTGGAGGTGAAAGTCTTTTTATTTAATATTAAAATAACCTCATTATTATTCAGTAGGTTCACTATGAATCTGATGTAGGAGGAGCTACTGTAAACAAATTGTCCCCAGAGTCCAGTACAGATTCTATTTAAAGCAGAATCATGGATTTCAGCCTTAAACACACTGTAAACATGGCTGACAGAATGAGAACATTCTTGGTGTTTGCTGTGTTGGTGTTAACAGGTGTTCAAGGCTGGAGCATAACACAGTCTGACCCAGTTGTGACCAGACCAGGAGAGTCTCACAGACTGACCTGTACAGCAACTGGACTGTCCTTCAGCAGCTACTGGATGGGTTGGATCAGACAGGCTCCTGGAAAAGGACTGGAGTGGATCGCAACTGACACGAGTGGGGGTGCTTACTATTCCCAGTCAGTCCAAGGCCGTTTCACCACCTCTAGAGACAACAGCAAAGAGCAGATGTATCTGCAGATGAACAGTCTGAAAACTGAAGATTCTGCTGTTTATTATTGTGCACGACACCCACAGTGACTGGAGTTAGTGAAGCAGCTGTACAAAATCTACACCACACTTCAAACCCTTCCTGCAGTGTCATTAATTTATCCCTTTGTAACAGAAACATGCATCTCCTTCTTCTTCAGCTGATTCTCCATTTCAGTATTATCATGTGTACACCCCTCTTTGTATTTTTTCTGCATGTTTACTTTAATATCATATGCAAACATCTTCAATTCATTTATAGTTTTTCATGTTAAAAACAAAAAAAAAAAAAACTCTAAAGAGTTACGATATCATGATTCAGTGATTTTTGGGTTAATTTATTTTTTGATGTGGAAAAAAAAATGACTAAGCTTATAAAATATAAACACATATTCCACTCAATAGTTGACTATAGTTGGTCTTTACAAACTGATTCAGTTTATAAAAGACTTAAAGCAAATGACACTGTAAACAACAAATTAAGCTGGTCTTTTATTTTAATAAGTGAATGTAAGTGGAGAGACCTTTAGAAAAACACCACTAAGGTATTGAACTGCAGTATTTAACTTACACTGATCTCTTGTGAAATATAAAAGAATTGAAAAGTAACACTATACAATGAATGGCAGCATTTTAGAGATGCACAGATTATTGATGGATATTATCAATGTAACAGGATAACTTTTGCCAATAGCTGCTACTGATGCTTGTGTTTCTTTCTGTTTCTTTATTTTGTTTTTCTTGTTATTTAACCCTCGTGAGAAAATTATTGTTTAATATGTATATTTAAAAATCGTTATTAATTTAAAGTTTTTAAGCCTTCACTACATCATCATTGAATAGAAATAAACATACAAATTTATAAAAAAAAAAAAAACTAAATAAAAAAAAAAAAAAAAACATTGCAAGACGGATAAATTTGAAATCAGTGAAAAGATATTTTATATGAAGATACTGATATTGGCTGATATCAGGAATGTCAGCTGATACTGATGTGTGTCCAATATATTGCTGCATCCCCAAAGCATTTTGATTATAAATTAAGATTTGAATGACATTGATTAACAAGATGATGAGATTAAAAGATAAAATGAGAATGATATACAGATAAAGGCGTTAACTTTAGTGTATACCTTTTTTTTTTTTTTTTTTTTTTTTTTTACAAGTTACTTGTTTACTTATATTTATAATCTTCTCCTCACTATTTGACATAATGGAATAGACCTAAAAATAATAATAAAAAAAGATTCAATTAGCTGAATTCTGTGTTGATTTTTAAGAACCAAATGTTTGTCTGTTCACAGTTTGTTTTTTAGGTGGAGTCAATGCAAAACTCAGAAGTCCTCCTCCTCTACTTATCTGACTGCAGGAGGCATGTGAGAACAGTTGAACATGATGGACTGTAGGACAGGACTGCTGCTCTTAACTATCTGCTGGGCAGGTCAAGATATTCACCAGTCTGAAGATCAGGTTCTCATTAAAAGACTAACAGCTTATAAACATTTTCTGTTTTCTCATTTGTCTTCATAGGTGTTTGGGGTCAGACTCTGATAGAATCTGACCCGGCAGTAAAAAGACCTGGAGAATCCCACAGACTGACCTGTACAACATCTGGATTCTCCTTCAGTGGCTCTCACATGGCCTGGATCAGACAGGCTCCTGGAAAAGGACTGGAGTGGATCGCTTGGATTTATAGTGGTAGTGGCAGCACTACTTACTATTCCCAGTCAGTCCAAGGTCGTTTCACCATCTCCAGAGACAACAGCAGAAACCAGCTGTATCTGCAGATGAACAGTCTGAAAACTGAAGATTCTGCTGTTTATTATTGTGCACGAGAGACACAGTGACTGGAGTTTGTGAAGCAGCTGTACAAAATCCTCAAAAATGGTTTTGTTGTTACTTTATATGAACACTAGTGGGTTGTGATTATCAAGTTGCTGTTTCTTGCATCCACAGATATTCTAATCATTCCCATAATCAGGAATTTCCACTGGAATGACAGAGTAGTGAAAATAAATGATCACATGTTGAATATAAATTTTTATGTTGTGGGGTTGTGATTGAAGTCAATGAAAAAGTAATACTGTATTAAAAAAGCCTGTAGTGTACTTTTTTTTTTTTTTATATTAAGGAAGACCTGCAGAACAACTCACAGTGAATGAAAACCTGTTCTGAACCTTCAACAGTGATTGAACAAAACTATAACAAATACAGGGTGGGGAAGCAAAATTTACAATATTTTGAGGCAGGGATTGAAAGACAGTGTATGACCAATTAATTTATTGAAAGTCATGAGAATTTATTTGCCACAAGAAAATTTACATCATAGAAAATGTTTCTATTCTATGTGTCCTCCTTCTTTCTCAATAACTGCCTTCACATGCTTCCTGAAACTTGCACAAGTGTTCCTCAAATATTCGGGTGACAACTTCTCCCATTCTTCTTTAATAGTATCTTCCAGACTTTCTCGTAATAGTTTTGCTCATAGTCATTCTCTTCTTTACATTATAAACAGTCTTTATGGACACTCCAACTATTTTTGAAATCTCCTTTGGTGTGACAAGTGCATTCAGCAAATCACACACTCTTTGACGTTTGCTTTCCTGATTACTCATATGGGCAAAAGTTTCTGAAAAGGTATGGATAATAGTGTTAGGTATGATTATGACATCAATATATGTTTGGTTTCAAAACAATTGACGCAGTGTCTGCTGAGAAAGAACAACTAAATGTTCATTGTAAATTTTGCTTCTCCACCCTGTATATCAAAGATAATTTATATTTATTAAAAGTGCATGATTACCTTCAAAAATAGTAAAGAAGATGATTAAAACCTGGGTCTTAATAACCAGCAATAACAGATAAAAACTGACAGCAATATAAATGTAATAAAATTAAAACTGTATTACTTTTAAAACATTTGCACTTTTTTCATTTGCCAGTCAACAAAAACTGTAGTCAAGGTAATTTAATATAAAAAAATAAAAGCCATTTCCACATTTACAGTTTATTTTACATTTTGTTTTGATCGATATTTACTTGCTTAAATAATGTAAATGACAACTCATACTGTTTTTGGTTTTATGGATAGCTGTGCTGAAAGTAGTTTTTCAAAATTAAAAAAAAAATGTTCTTTTGTTGAATTAATTTATTACTCAGTTCATATCTTGGCATATAACTACTGAAGATATAAAAAAAAATCATTGTAAGAATTCATTCTTTTATTGTTTATTTTTGTCATTCATTATAATTTATCAAGTCAGTACTGTCAGTAGTTTTGACAGTTTATTAGGTTATAAATCAAAAAAAATTAAGGAGGTGATTGTACAATAAGAGGATAAGTCATAATGCACCAAGTTAATAAGACCTTTTTACTTTAATTTAACATAAAGTAAATTCTTCATCTCCTTCTACTAATAATAACAAACTAAAGACTAAAGCTTTTTATCCTCCTTCATGTAAAAACCAAAGGAGGAGTCAATGCAAAACTTAGATGTCCTCCACCTTTAGAGTTTCCTTAGTAAATGTGGAAACTCTTTAACCTGAAACAGCATTGATTCACCAGTAAAACCCATGGAGTTTGACAAATATCAATAGTTGTAGAAGATTTTATTTTGTTAAAGTTAATAATGTATTTTGATTTTCAGTTCAACCAGTTTTGAACATCTATACAATCAGCAAATAAAATAAAGGAAAATAGCTGAGTTTAATATAATAATAAATAGTAATAAATAGTTAAATTAAGGAAGTCACAACAAAAATAGTTCTATGTCTTTGAGGGTAAATAATATTCTCACAACTGCTATTTACTGTGTTGGAGGTGAAAGTATTTTTATTTAATATTAAAATAACCTCATTTTTTTTCAGTAGGTTCACTATGAATCTGATGTAGGAGGAGCTATTGTAAACAAATTGTCCCCAGAGTCCAGTACAGATTCTATTTAAAGCAGAATCATGGATTTCAGCCTTAAACACACTGTAAACATGGCTGACAGAATGAGAACATTCTTGGTGTTTGCTGTGTTGGTGTTAACATGTGTTCAAGGCTGGAGTATAACACAGTCTGACCCAGTTGTGACCAGACCAGGAGAGTCTCACAGACTGACCTGTACAACATCTGGACTAAGCTTTAGCAGCAACGTGTGGAACTGGATCAGACAGGCTCCTGGACAAGGACTGGAGTGGATCGCATTGGTACACACAGCCAGTACTCCCATCTATTACTCCCAGTCAGTCCAGGGTAGATTTACCATCTCCAGAGACGACTCCAGCAGTAAGGTTTATCTGCAGATGAACAGTCTGAAGACAGAGGACACAGCAGTGTATTACTGTGCTCGAAGAGACACAGTGACAGACAATAATAGGAAAGTCATACAAAAACTCCTTCCTCTATTTACAGCCATCCATTTCTGTTGGTTTGTGCTACAAGCATGTTTTCAGTTGATATAAGAGAAAAAAATATTGTCACTCTTTATTTTTGTAGTGACTTCTGCATGATTATTATTATTATTATTATTATTATTATTATTATTATTATTATTATTATTATTATTATTATTATTATTATTATTATAAATATCTAACAATTCCTTAGTGATTTATCAATTATATATCATTTTACCATCTACTTTACAACAAGACAGATAAACATGCAAACGGTGAAAATATATTTTATGAAGATACTGACACTGACTGAAATGAGAATGATACAGATGAAGACAGTGAACATTTTTACTTTTACAAGTGACTTGTTTACCTATATTTAAAATCTGTTACTCACTAATTTACATAATGGAATAGATCTAAATATCATTTAGTTCAATTCTGTGATTATTTTTAAGAACAATATTTTTGTATTTTTCTGGAGAGAGAGAGGGAGTTTTTGTTCCACAATTTGAATAGTGTTTACACAAATGTAATTTTGTTCAAGAGGTTACAAAAGTTCAAATATGAGAAGGAATTTGTCTCACATCACTAAACATCTACTTCTGCTTTACTGCCTTCCAACCTGTGAGAAGGAGTCCATGCAAAACAAGCATGTTTTCTGTCTCATTTAAGCGACTGCAGATGATGACAGAACCAGTGGGTGTACAGTTGAACATGATGGACTACAGGGCAGGACTTGTGCTGTTAATGATCTGCTGGGCAGGTGAAGAATGTGTTACTGAGACAATACAAATAAAAAGGTTTCAGGTAGGAACAAACTGATGATATTCTTGGTTCTTCTCAGCAGGTGTTGATGGTCAGACTCTGACTGAATCTGAACCTGCAGTAAAAAGACCTGGAGAATCCCACAGACTGACCTGTACAGCCTCTGGACTCTCAATCAGTGGCTACTGGATGCACTGGATCAGACAGGCTCCTGGAAAAGGACTGGAGTGGATCGCTACTATTGTTGTTACTAGCACTTATTATTCCCAGTCAGTCCAAGGTCGTTTCACCATCTCCAGAGACGACGGTAGAAACCAGCTGTATCTGCAGATGAACAGTCTGAAAACTGAAGACGCTGCTGTTTATTATTGTGCACGACACCCACAGTGACTGGAGTTAGTGAATCAGCTGTACAAAATCCTCAAAAATGATGCTGTAGTTACTTTATATGAACACTGGTGGGTTGTGAATATTACATTGTTGTCTCCTGCATCGACAGATGTTTTAACCAATTCCATAATCAGGAATTTATACTGGAATGAGTGATTAGCGAAAATAAATCATCAAATGTTAAAGTTTATTTTGTATGAGATTGTGATTAAAGTTAATGAGTAAGTTATACTGTATTAAAACAGTCTGTTATGAAGCACAGAGACCTGCAGAGAAACTCACAGTGACTGTACACAGCTACAACATTTATATCAAAGTTAGTTTTTTTTTATTGAAAGTGCATGATTACCTTAAAAACAGTACTGAAGATGATGAAAACCCAGATCTTAATATTAATGAAATACAGTTAAACCTGCATTACTTGTGAAAAATGAGCACATTTTTTTAAAATTTCCCAGTCATGAAAAAGCTGTAGTAAAGGTAATTTAATATAAAAAATAAATTACCACTCTCACTGTTAATTTTACACTTACTTGATACATACATATATGTTTTTAATTATATAAAAGACAGTGCAGTTTTTCGTCTCATGGATAGCTGTTCTGAGAGTTGTTTTTCAAAACAACTTTATTATTTTGTTGAACTAAATTCACACACTATTGTTCACATCTTAACATACAACTACAGATGATGTTCAAAATCACTGCCACAATTCATTCTGTAATGGTTTATTATTGTCATTCATTATCATTTATCAGGTCAATACTGTCAGTAGTTGTGACAGTTTATCAGGTTACTCCTGTTCCTACAATTGCATTTCACCCAGTATTTTTTCTTTCATTTGATAATGTTTTGCTTATTGTATTTTAGTACTGATGCTTGATTTGATCCTCTCTTTTGTTTGTCACTTTGGATAAAAGTGTCTGCCAAATGCAATATAATGTTAAAAAAAAAAAAAAAGAAAAGAAAAAAAAAAGAAAAAAAGAAGCAAATTAATTAGGTTGTAAATCAGACCATTTTGACTGAAATATAGGAGGTGATTGTACAATAAGAGGTTCATTCTCCAAATACACAGAGTTAATTCAACCTTTTCACCTTAGTTTAATATAAAGTAAATACTACAACTCCTACTTTTACTACTAATACTAGTCATAATAATAATAAACTCAAGACTGTCTTTTAAGCCAACCCTAACCCTTCATGTGAAAACCAAAGGAGGAGTCGATGCAAATCTTAGATGTCCTCCACCTCTACTTATGTGAGTGCAGAGAGGACAACAGAGAACAGAGCAGTTGAACATGATGGACTATAGGACAGGACTGCTGCTTTCCATTATCTGCTGGGCAGGTGAAGATACCAAACAATTAATAACAAATCCATCTGGAGTCAAACTGTGATGCAGGTCTAATGCACTTTTTCTCCTTGAACAGGTGTTGATGGTCAGACTCTGACTGAATCTGAACCTGCAGTAAAAAGACCTGGAGAATCCCACAGACTGACCTGTACAACATCTGGATTCACTTTCAGCAGCTACGACATGCACTGGGTCAGACAAGCTCCTGGAAAAGGACTGGAGTGGATCGCTGAGATCACCTATAGTGGTGGCAGCACTTACTATTCCCAGTCATTTCAAGGCCGTTTCACCATCTCCAGAGACAACGGCAGAAACCAGCTGTATCTGCAGATGAACAGTCTGAAAACTGAAGATTCTGCTGTTTATTATTGTGCACGAGAGACACAGTGACTGGAGTTAGTGAAGCAGCTGTACAAAATCCTACGTGTCAGTAAAGCAGAGATTCCTTAAATGATGTTTCATTTTAGTAAACCATTGTAGTCGACAACAGGTGTTTATAATTGTTCATAAAATGTGTAGAATATGTACAAAATCCAAATGTTGATAAGAAGTGAAATTGCACCAGAAACAGTCCTGAAGTATTTATGAAATTAATACATTACAGTTAAACTTCAAGCAGGACTGAGTTATGGAAGAGACAATCACTGAAAATTTTCAGAGGCCAAGAGTCAACAGTAGAGAACATGAATGAAATGAAATCCTAATTAGAGGGGAAATCAAAAATCATAAACGTGTATGTGTTTGTAAAATGAAAAAAGTGTTCAGTTTATTTCAAACTATCAAAAATCTGATAGATCAATCAATCAATCAATCAATCAATCAGTCAATCAATCAATAGTCTTTGAATAATCCTGTTCTGAGTTTTGTTAACGTTAGAAACAAGTGACAGACAAGGTTTCAGTCCTAAACCTTTGGGGTTTTTCATGTCATTTCTACAGTAAAACAGTTTCAGTTCCTGGTGTTAAACTCTAGAGGACACACAAACAACTGATTAGAACCTTTTCCCTGTTTATGTCCATCTGTCTGTCTATTGGTCTGTCTGTCTGGATCTAAGTATGTTTGTTTTTCTGCTTATATTTCTGTTTGTCCACTTGTTGAATTTTTCACAAGGTGTGTCTCTACCATAACTTTCCCTCAATGGGACAGTGTTCTGTAGTTTGTGATCCTTTTTTTCACTGATGGGTAAAAGACAAGTGATGTTTCCACATTTGATTTTATTGCTTATCTTTCATATATTAACTGTTTATCTTATATTGCTGTTATTTGTTTGATTTTTTCTGTTATTAAAAGACCAAAAATTAACCACAGTGTTCCTTGTCATCCATCACACCCCTGCTGAACAGATTCATTTAATAATGAATCCATTTAATACATATTCAGTCACATGACACAATTGTTTCTTGTATTATTGTTGACATGGTTTTGATAGATGCTGAAATTAAAGCATATGTGGAAACTTTTAAAGTGCATGTAAAGCAAATATTCTTGGAACGTTTTTGCTGATGTCACTAAACACTGAAGTGAACTTTCAAACTCTCAGGCCTGTGAGGAGGAGTCAATGCAAAACTCACACCTTCCACATCTACTTATCTGACGACAGAGAAGAAAACAGACAGTAGTGGACCCATAGTTTAACATGATGGACTACAGGACAGGACTGGTACTGTTAACCATCTACTGGGCAGGTGAACATATCTGCTTATATTAAACTAAAGGGTGTCCTTCAAATACTGGCAGCTTATTGTATTTTCTTGGCTTTTTTTTTACAGGTGTTGATGGTCAGACTCTGACTGAATCTGAACCTGCAGTTAAAAGACCTGGAGAATCCCACAGACTGACCTGTACAACATCTGGATTCACATTCAGTGACTACAGCATGAACTGGATCAGACAGGCTCCTGGAAAAGGACTGGAGTGGATCGCTTATATCCGTTATGACAGTGGCAGCATTTACTATTCCCAGTCAGTCCAAGGTCGTTTCACCATCTCCAGAGACAACAGCAGAAACCAGCTGTATCTGCAGATGAACAGTCTGAAAACTGAAGATTCTGCTGTTTATTATTGTGCACGAGAGACACAGTGACTGGAGTTAGTGAAGCAGCTGTACAAAATCTATACCCTGTATGTAATATAATGAACTTATCTCTTTGTTACAGAAACATACATCTCTTTTATATTCAATTGATTCTCCCTTTCAATATCATTATCTGTGGAGTTCTTTAGCATCATACACAAACATCTTTGATTCAGTTAGAATTTTCTTGTATAAACTAAAAACCTAAATCTAACAGTGACAATCTTATGATTCAATGTTTTTTGGATCACTTTAGCTCTTGATATGGGGAAAAAAAATTTGAGCAAATTTTTTAAAACAAAAACATGATTGACATGTTGAACATGATAAAAATGATTCCATTCTTCATCATGACCATAGTTAGTCTATATAAACTGATTCAGTTTATAAAGACTTAAAGCAAATGATGCTTTAAAGAACACATTTAGCTTAAACAGGTCAGTGCACAGTGACACCAACACCAACAGATCTGCACAAATATCCAAACCATCCAAACTTTAATGCACATGACCCCTGAAACAAATAAAGAGTACATATAAAGTAGAAAATTACAATGCTTTTTTTAAGATATTAGTTACATTTTAACTCAGGCCTAAAACAATTCTTAAATAATTAATTCTCTTCCTGTGTCTTCGTATTTTGTTTTTTTTAATGTGATATCAGTTCCCAAACCTTTCTTTTTGTTTTTTTGGTTTTTTCTCATTACATAGTGAATCAAGCAAAATGTTTCAGGACTACTGAAGGAATCGATTACTCTTGAGAACAAGCCAAGTTGTTCCCTTTTATACCAGTAGGGGGAGGTCTATGCAAAGTTTTATTGCTTATAAATGCAACACAATCAACTCTCACAGCATTTGTCAAAGAACAACTGGGAGAGTTTTTCATCTAAATAGAACTGATCATCATTCATAATGGAAAATACACTCACATGGACTGTATTTGTGTTTATACTTCACATACATGGTAAAAGGATCATCTACTTGAACACATTTAAATGACTCTGTGTTAAATATCTAACCTGTGATACAGTGTATTTGATTCCTTTTTTCTTTGTTTACAGGAGTTTGGTGTGAGATCAAACTGGACCAGTCATCCTCTGAGGTGAAAAGACCTGGAGACACAGTGCAGATGTCATGTGTCATTTCTGGTTATAGCATGACGAGCAGAAACATCCACTGGATACGACAGAGGCCGGGACAAGCTCTGGAATGGATTGGGAGAATGGACACAGGCAATAATTCTCCTCGCTATGGCAGCTCTTTCCAAAGACGTTTCACCATGACTGAAAATGTTCCCAGCAGCACTCAGTACCTGGAAATCACCAGTCTGACAACAGACGATTCTGCTGTTTACTTCTGTGCTCGTGATCACAGTGACTGAAGACAGTGGAGCAGCTGAATAAAAACCTCTGAGTCAAACAATATTATCTCAAAAGTACATAAATGAATTTCAAAACACATTTGTACTGTTTCCACTAAATTTTATGTCCAGAAATGTTTATAACTAAAGAGGTGACTTCACATAAAGAAAAAAATAACAAGAGAAACATTTGACCAAAACATGACTTTGAGGATTGTTTTCATTCTAAAATATATCCCAGATGTTGGTTTATTGTATGAAATGATGAGCAGACAATAATGAATAAAAACTGATATTAACAAATAATTGTTCATGGTTCAAAAAAAAAACAAAACAAAAAAAACAAACATCTCTTTCAAACATTACTGTCACTTAAGCGTTTTTTTTTTTTTTTTTTTTTTTTTTTTTTTGAGGTTTTAAGTAAAGGATTATATGCACTAACTGTGGTGCATGTTAATGAGAATTAAAAAATTTTCAGTTCCAGTCTCAGGTTTCAGTTCTGAGAATAGGTTTTTTCCTTGAAGCTTCATGATTTTTTGCATGTGGCTTTAAAGCATCTGTAATTACTGTCCAAGTGTTTTAAATCTATACATCTGCAGCAAAGTCTCAGATATAATAACCAAATATAAGATGACTAATATACACAATAATCTTGTATAATTTAACACTGATGAATATCATCCATTAATTTCTTTTACTTACTTTTCAATTACATGAAATTATGAATTGAATGCATTTGAGTAATTTAAAATTTAACTTCATGTCATATGTAGTGACCAAAAGCATCTATTGATCTAAAATGTTTAATAACCATTGAACCAATTATACTGTTAATACATGTAAATAATTGGTGTGAAAAAGAGGTTTTTCAGATTTTCATGAACATCAGATATGACCCATTTGGACGTTCACAGACTCTTTAGTGAATGTGGAAACACTTTCATCTGCTGCAGCATTGATTCACCAGTAAAACCCATGGAGTTTGACAAATAACAGTAGTTATAGAAGGTTTTATTTAGGTGAAGTTAATCATATATTTTGCTTCTCAGTTTAACCATTGAATTTAATCTGCACCTTTATGAACATCTACACAATCAGTAAATAAGATAAAGGAAAATTGCTGAGAGAAATATTATAATAAACAGTGATAAAAGAATAGTGAAATATAGGAAGTCACAACAAAAATAGTTCTATGTCTTTGAGGGTAAATAATATTCTCACAACTGCTATTTACTGTGTTGGAGGTGAAAGTGTTTTGTTATTTAATATTAAAACAACCTCATTATTATTCAGTAGGTTCACTATGAATCTGATGTAGGAGGAGCTACTGCAAACAAATTAACCCCAAAGTCCAGTACAGATTCTATTTAAAGCAGAATCATGGATTTCAGCCTTAAACACACTGTAAACATGGCTGACAGAATGAGAACATTCTTGGTGTTTGCTGTGTTGGTGTTAACAGGTGTTCAAGGCTGGAGCATAACACAGTCTGACCCAGTTGTGACCAGACCAGGAGAGTCTCACAGACTGACCTGTACAGCAACTGGACTAAGCTTTAGCAGCAACTATATGGCCTGGATCAGACAGGCTCCTGGAAAAGGACTGGAGTGGATCGCTACTTCCAGGAATGGTGGGGGTGCTTACTATTCCCAGTCAGTCCAAGGCCATTTCACCACCTCTAGAGACAACAGCAAAGAGCAGATGTATCTGCAGATGAACAGTCTGAAAACTGAAGATTCTGCTGTTTATTATTGTGCACGAGAGACACAGTGACTGGAGTTAGTGAAGCAGCTGTACAAAATCTACACTACACTTCAAACCCTTCATGCCATGTCATTGATTTATTTCTTTGTAACAGAAACATGCACCTCATTCTTCTTCAATTGATTCTCCATTTCAGTATTATGTGTATTTTTTTCTGCATTTTTACTTTAGCATCATATGCAAACATCTTCAATTCATTTATAGTTTTTCATGTTAAAAAAAAAACACACCAAAAAAAAAAAAAAAAAACTAAAGAGTTACAATAGCATGATTCAATGATTTTTGGTTTAATTTATTTTTTTGATGTGCAAAATAAAAAATGACTAAACTTATAAAACATAAACACATATTCCACTCAATAGTTGACTGTAGTTGGTCTTTATAAACTGATTCAATTTATAAAAGACTTAAAGCAAATGACACTGTAAACTGCTAGTAGACTGCTGCTCTTAACTATCTGCTGGGCAGGTCAAGATATTCACCAGTCTGAAGATCAGGTTAATATTAAAAGACTAACAGCTTATAGACATTTTCTGTTTTCTCATTTGTCTTCGCAGGTGTTTGGGGTCAGACTCTGACAGAATCTGACCCGGCAGTAAAAAGACCTGGAGAATCCCACAGACTGACCTGTACAACATCTGGATTCTCCTTCAGTGGCTCTCACATGGTCTGGATCAGACAGGCTCCTGGAAAAGGACTGGAGTGGATCGCTTGGATTCAGATTAACAGTAGTTACATCTACTATTCCCAGTCATTTCAAGGCCGTTTCACTATCTCCAGAGACAATGGCAGAAACCAGCTGTATCTGCAGATGAACAGTCTGAAAACTGAAGATTCTGCTGTTTATTATTGTGCACGAGAGACACAGTGACTGGAGTTAGTGAATCAGCTGTACAAAATCCTCAAAAACGATTTTTTGAACACTAGTGGGTTGTGAATATCCAGTTGCTGTTTCCTGCATCCACAGATATTCTCATCAATTCCATAATCAGGAATTTCCACTGGAATGACAGAGTAGTGAAAATGAATGATCAAATGTTAAATATTAATTTTTACGAAGTTGTGACTGAAGTAAATGAAAAAGTAATATTGCATTAAAAGAGTCTGTAATATACTTAATTTTTTATTTAGATATTAAAGAAGACCTGCAGAACAACCCACGGTGAATGAAAACCTGTTCTGAACTTTCAACAGTGATTGAACAAAACTACAACAAATATATCAAAGTTAGTTTATATTTATTAAACATGCACGATTACCTTCAAAAACAGTAAAGAAGATGATTCAATCCCAGGTCTTAATGACCAGCAATAACAAATAAAAACTGACAGCAATATAAATGTAATAAAATTAAAAACTGCATTACTTTTGAAACATTTGCTCATTTTTTTTTATATTTGTCAGTCAACAAAAGCTGTGAAGGTAATTTAATATAAAAATAAAAGCCATTTCCACTGTCACTGCTTTACATTTTGTTTTTTATCTATTTTTATTTACTTACTTAAATAATATAAATGGCTACTCATGCCATTTTTGGTTTTATGGATAGCTGTGCTGAAAATAATTTTTCAAAATAAAAAAAACATATATTCTTTTGTTTAACTAATTTATTGTGCAGTTGTTCATATCTTGGCATATAACTACAGAAGATGTAAAAAAATCACTGTAAGAATTCATTCTTTTATTGTTTATTTTTGTCATTCATTATAATTTATCAGATCAATACTGTCAGTAGTTTTGACAGTTTATTAGGTTATAAATCAAAAGATTTTAGTGAAAATAAAGGAGGTGATTGTACAATAAGAGGATAAGTCATAATGCACCAAGATAATAAGACCTTTGACTTTAATTTAATATAAAGCAAATACTTTAACTCCTACTATTAATAATATTATTACTAATAATAACAAACTAAAGACTAAAGCTTTTTATCCTCCTTCATGTAAAAACCAGAGGAGGAGTCAATGCAAAACTATGATGTCCTCCACCTCTACTTACGTCAGAGTTTCCTTAGTAAATGTGGAAACTCTTTAACCTGAAACAGCATTGATTCACCAGTAAAAACCATGGAGTTTGGCAAATATCAGTAGTTGCAGATGGTTTCATTTTGTTTAAGTTTATAATATATTTTGATTTTCCGTTCAACCTTTGAATTTAATCAACACTTTTATGAACATTTACACAATTAGTAAATAAAATAAAGGAAAATTGCTGAGAGAAATACTACTATAAACAGTGATAAAGGAAGAGTAAATATAGGAAGTCACAACAAAAATAGTTCTATGTCTTTGAGGGTAAATAATATTCTCACAACTGCTATTTACTGTGTTGGAGGTGAAAGTCTTTTTATTTAATATTAAAATAACCTCATTATAATTCAGTAGGTTCATTATAAATCTAATATAGGAGGAGCTACTGTAAACAAATTGTCCCCAGAGTCCAGTACAGATTCTATTTAAAGCAGAATCATGGACTTAAGCCTTAAACACACTGTAAACATGGCTGACAGAATGAGAACATTCTTGGTGTTTGCTGTGTTGGTGTTAACAGGTGTTCAAGGCTGGAGTATAACAGAGTCTGACCCAGTTGTGACCAGACCAGGAGAGTCTCACAGACTGACCTGTACAACATCTGGACTAAGCTTTAGCAGCAGAGTGTGGAACTGGATCAGACAGGCTCCTGGACAAGGACTGGAGTGGATCGCATTGGTACACACAGCCAGTACTCCCATCTATTACTCCCAGTCAGTCCAGGGTAGATTTACCATCTCCAGAGACGACTCCAGCAGTAAGGTTTATCTGCAGATGAACAGTCTGAAGACAGAGGACACAGCAGTGTATTACTGTGCTCGAAGAGACACAGTGACAGACAATAACAGGAAAGTCATACAAAAACTCCTTCCTCTACTTACAGCCATCCATTTATGTTGGTTTGTGTTCCAAGCATGTTTTCAGCAGGCATAGGAATAGGTTTCTTTTCCCTCATTTTCCCTAAAAATATTTTTGTCGTGACTTCTGGATTTTTTCTTTTTATAAGTATCAAACAATTCCTTAGTGATTTATCAATTATATATTATTTCACCCTCTTTTTTACAATGACCAGACAGATAAACATGCAAACGGTGAAAACATTTTTTATGAAGATACTGATACTGACTGAAATGAGAATGATACAGATAAAGACAGTGAACATTTTTATTTTTACAGGTTACTTGTTTACTTATATTTATAATCTGTTGCTCACTGATTTACAAAATGGAATAGATCTAAATTTTATATAACTAAATTCTGTGCTGATTTTTAAGAACAATATTTTTGTCTTTCGTCGAGAGAGAGAGAGAGAGAGAGAGAGAGAGAGAGAGACAGAGAGAGAGAGAGAGAGAGAGAGAGAGAGAGAGAGAGAGAGAGCTTTGTTGTAATTTTGTTTTTTATTTTGTTCAAGAGGTTACAAAAGTTCAAATATGAGAAGGAATTTGTCTCACATCACTAAACATCTACTTCTGCTTTACTGCCTTCCAACCTGTGAGGAGCAGTCCATGCAAAACAAACATGTTTTCTGTCTCATTTAAGCGACTGCAGATGATGACAGAACCAGTGGGTGTACAGTTGAACATGATGGACTACAGGGCAGGACTTGTGCTGTTAATGATCTGCTGGGCAGGTGAAGAATGTGTTACTGAGACACTGTAAATAAAAAGGTTTCAGGTAGGAACAAACTGATGATATTCTTGGTCCTTCTCAGCAGGTGTTGATGGTCAGACTCTGACTGAATCTGAACCTGCAGTAAAAAGACCTGGACAATCCCACAGACTGACCTGTACAGCCTCTGGATTCACATTCAGCAGCCACTTGATGGGTTGGATCAGACAGGCTCCTGGAAAAGGACTGGAGTGGATCGCTACTATCGATGTTACTAGCATTTACTATTCCCAGTCAGTCCAAGGCCGTTTCACCATCTCCAGAGACAACAGCAGAAACCAGCTGTATCTGCAGATGAACAGTCTGAAAACTGAAGATTCTGCTGTTTATTATTGTGCACGACACCCACAGTGACCGGAGTTAGTGAAGCAGCTGTACAAAATCCTACTTGTCAGTATTAATTAAATGATACTTAATATTAGCAAAAAATTTTAAGTATTTTTGAAATTAATACATTACAGTTAAACTCAGAAATCTTAAGTTTCTTCTTTCAAGCATTCTGTAACTTAAAGCACGACTGAGATATAGAAGAGGCTGTTGAATAAAAGTTTCAGAGGCCAAGAGTCAACAGGAGAGAATATGAATGAAAACTGAACATCTACGGAGACTGACTCTGTATTAAAATCATTCATTTATATTTTTAATCTGGTACAGATTACATTCAAAATCCCAATAAATTACAGATTTAACTTGTGCACAACCCCCCCCTCCAAAAAAAAAAAAACAAAACAAAAAAACAAAAACCTCATGCTCAGTTTCTTTCAAACTATTAAGAATCTGGTGTGAAATAAGTAAACAAACAAACAAAAAATAGTAAAAAAAAAAAAAATACATATACATATATATATATATATTTAAGTATGTTTGTTTTTCTGCTTATGTTTCTGTTTGTCAACTTGTTGAATTTTTCATAAGGTGTGTCTCTACCATATCTTTGCCCTCAATGGGACAGTATTCTGTATTCTGTAGTTTGTGATCGTCTTGTTCACTGATGGGTAAAAGACAACTGATGTTTCCACATATAATTTTATTCCTTATCTTTCATATATCAACTGTTTATCTTATATAGCTGTTATTTGTTTTATTTTTTCTTTCATTAAAAGACCAAAAATGTGCCACAATGTTCCTTGTCATCCATCACCCCCCTGCTACACAGATTCAGTACCTCTGCCAGGAGTTATTTTGATCACTTTGCTTTGTGTGTTTGTATGAATGCATGTTTGTTTGTTTGTTTGTTATCAAGATAAGCAAGCCCCTAACCCCCCCCCCGATTACCACCAAAATTTAATCATTTCTTTCTTGTGCCAGTCTATCAACATTTCCTGAAAATTTCATGAAAATCCATCCATAACTTTTTGAGTAATCTTGCTAACAAACAAACAAACATGCACACACACACGGGAGGCAGATCTGTCTTGGCGGAGGTCTGCGCTCTCCGAGTGCTTTTCTTGTTTAATAATGAATCCATTTAATACATATTCAGTCACATGACACAATGGGCTCTATGCACAGCCCCACTACTTCCTCAACTTAAGGCAGCTGCTTTATTTCCTGTCTTTCATTATTGGACACACTGATTAATCCAGGTGTGTCTGACCACAGTAGTCACAACAAGAAGTAGCAGACACACCTGGATTAATCAGTGTGTCCAATAATGAAAGACAGGAAATAAAGAAGCTGCCTTAAGTTGAGGAAGTAGTGGGGCTGTGCATACAGCCCATTGTGTCTTGTTTTATTGTCGCAATGATTTTGGTAGATGCTGAAATTAAAGCATATGTGGAAACTTTTAAAGTGCTGTAAGAAATTCTTCCTGGAACATTTTTGCTGATGTCACTAAACACTGAAGTGAACTTTCAAAGTCTCAGGCCTGTGAGGAGGAGTCAATGCAAAACTCACACCTTCCACATCTACTTATCTGACGACAGAGAAGAAAACAGACAGTAGTGGACCCATAGTTTAACATGATGGACTACAGGACAGGACTGGTACTGTTAACCATCTACTGGGAAGGTGAACATATCTGCTTATATTAAACTAAAGGGTGTTCTTCAAATACTGGCAGCTTATTGTATTTTCTTGGTTTTATTTACAGGTGTTGATGGTCAGACTCTGACTGAATCTGAACCTGCAGTGAAAAGACCTGGAGAATCCCACAGACTGACCTGTACAACATCTGGATTCACATTCAGTGGCTACAGCATGCACTGGATCAGACAGGCTCCTGGAAAAGGACTGGAGTGGATCGCTTATATCCGTTATGACAGTAACTACATTTACTATTCCCAATCAGTCCAAGGCCGTTTCACCATCTCCAGAGACAACGGCAGAAACCAGCTGTATCTGCAGATGAACAGTCTGAAAACTGAAGATTCTGCTGTTTATTATTGTGCACGAGAGACACAGTGACTGGAGTTTGTGAACCAGCTGTACAAAATCTATACCCTGTATGTAATATCATGAACTTATCCCTTTGTTACAGAAACATACATCTCTTTTATCTTCAGTTGATTCTCCCTTTCAGTATCATTATCTGTGGAGCTCTTTAGCATCATACACAAACATCTTTGATTCAGTTAGAATTTTCTTGTATAAACTAAAAACATAAATCTAAAAGTGATAATCTCATGATTCAATGATTTTTGGATCACTTTAGCTCTTGATATGGGGAAAAAAAAATTGAGCAAATTTTTAAAAACAAAAACACGATTGACATGTTGAACATGATAAACATGATTCCATTCTTCATCATGACCATAGTTAGTCTATATAAACTGATTCAGTTTATAAAGACTTAAAGCAAATGATGCTTTAAAGAACACATTTAGCTTAAACAGGTCAGTGCACAGTGACACCAACACCAACAGATCTGCACAAATATCCAAACCATCCAGACTTTAATACACATGACCCCTGAAACAAATAAAGAGTACATATAAAGTAGAAAAGAACAATGCTTTTTTAAGATATCAGTTACATTTTAACTCAGGCCTAAAACAATTCTTAAATAATTAATTCTCTTCCTGTGTCTTCATATTTTGTTTTTTTAATGTGATATCAGTTCCCAAACCTTTGTTTTTGTTTTTTCTTGTTTTGTTTGTTTTTTCTCATGACATAATGAATCAAGTAAAATGTTTCAGGACTCCTGAAGGAATCGATTACTTATGAGAAAAAGTCAAGTTGTTCCCTTTTATACCAGTAGGGGGAGGTCTATGCAAAGTTTTATTGCTTATAAATGCAACACAATCAACTCTCACAGCATTTGTCAAAGAACAACTGGGAGAGTTTTTCATCTAAATAGAACTGATCATCATTCATAATGGAAAATACACTCACATGGACTGTATTTGTGTTTATACTTCACATACATGGTAAAAGGATCATCTACTTGAACACATTTAAATGACTCTGTGTTAAATATCTAACCTGTGATACAGTGTATTTGATTCCTTTTTTCTTTGTTTACAGGAGTTTGGTGTGAGATCAAACTGGACCAGTCATCCTCTGAGGTGAAAAGACCTGGAGACACAGTGCAGATGTCATGTGTCATTTCTGGTTATAGCATGACGAGCAGAAACATCCACTGGATACGACAGAGGCCGGGACAAGCTCTGGAATGGGTTGGGAGAATGAATACAGGCAATAATTCTCCTCTCTATGGCAGCTCTTTTCAAAGATGTTTCACCATGACTGAAAATGTTCCCAGCAGCACTCAGTACCTGGAAATCACCAGTCTGACAACAGACGATTCTGCTGTTTACTTCTGTGCTCGTAGACACAGTGATTGAAGACAGTGGAGCAGCTGAATTAAAAACCTGTATACACACACACACACACACACACATTAAGGGTTTGAGACAAACAATATTATCTCAAAAGTACATGAATGAATTTCATGATACATTTGTACAGTTTCCACAAAATATTATGTCAAGAAATGTTGATAACTAAAGAGTAGAATTCACATAAAGAAAAAAATAACAGGAGAAACATTTGACCAAAACATGACTTTGAGCATTGTCTTCAGTCTAAATTTTAGACTGAAGACAATTTTTAGACTCTAAAACATATCCCCAATGTTAGTTTTTTGTATGAAATGATGAGCAGACAATGATGAATAAAAACTGGCATTAAAGTGAATATTTTTGGTTTAAAAACAATAAACTATACCTTTCAAACAGTGCCATCAGTCATGTGTTTTTTTTCTGTTCTGGAGATTTTGATAGTAAATAATTACATGCATTAACTGTGGCATACGTTGGCAATAATAATAATAATATTTATTTATTTATTTTTCAATTCCAGTCTGAGGTTTCAGTTTTGAGAATGGATTTTTCCTTTGAAGCTTCATGGTAATTTCCATATTTATGGCTTTAAAGCATCTGTAATTACTGTCAAAGTGTTTTAAATCCATGCGTCTGCAGCAAAATCTTAGATGTAATAAATTAGAACCAGAAAATTAACATACATACACAATAATCCTACATAATTTAACACTGATGAATATAATCCTTTTTTTTTTTTTTTTTCACTTCCATTTAAATAACATGAAATTATGAACTGAATGCATTTGAGTCATTTAAAATTTAGATTAAATTCATGGTAAGGCAAATTAAACATATTTTGATTTTCAGTTTAACCTTTGAATTTAATCTGCACCTTTATGAACTTCTACACAATCAGTAAATAAAATAAAGGAACATTTCTGGGAGTAATATAATAAATAGTGATAAAGGAAAAGTTAAATTTAGGAAGTCACAACAAAAATAGTTTTGTTTTTAAGGGTAAATAATATTCTCACAACTTCTATTTACTGTGTTGGAGGTGAAAGTCTTTTTTATTTAATATTAAAATAACCTCATTATTATTCAGTAGGTTCACTATGAATCTGATGTAGGAGGAGCTACTGTAAACAAATTGTCCCCAGAGTCCAGTACAGATTCTATTTAAAGCACAATCATGGATTTCAGCCTTAAACACACTGTAAACATGGCTGACAGAATGAGAACATTCTTGGTGTTTGCTGTGTTGGTGTTAACAGGTGTTCAAGGCTGGAGCATAACACAGTCTGACCCAGTTGTGACCAGACCAGGAGAGTCTCACAGACTGACCTGTACAGCAACTGGACTAAGCTTTAGCAGCAACTGGATGGGTTGGATCAGACAGGCTCCTGGAAAAGGACTGGAGTGGATCGCAACTGATAGGCATGATGGTGGGGGCACTTACTATTCCCAGTCAGTCCAAGGCCGTTTCACCACCTCTAGAGACAACAGCAAAGAGCAGATGTATCTGCAGATGAACAGTCTGAAAACTGAAGATTCTGGGCCGGATTTACTAAGATCCCAGTTTGCGTGTAGTAATTTGCTTGCGCAAATTAGAATTTTGCGTGGGGGGCTGAACCTTGGTTTGCGGGTGATTTATCAAGATTGCTCGCACAATTGTCAACAGGTGCAAAGTGTTAGAGACCGCCCTATTTAAATGAGGATTTTGCGCGTTTGTTTGTTGGTTTGCAGTATGGCAAGTTCAGAGACAAGAAAGCGTAAAGCTAAATTTGACCCTCTGGAATTAGAGGTGTTGGTTGACGAAGCAAACCAACACTTAGATGAGCTAAAGCAGAGAACTCTGACGATTGCACAAAGGAACGCTGTATGGGAGAAAATCTGCCAAAAAGTAAATGCTGTTGGTAAAACGAGGCGAACAATGGATGAAGTAAAAAGAAGATATCAAGACATTAGAAGGAGAACAAAAGAAAAATTGGCACACAACAGAACATCGGCAAATAAAACGGGTGGAGGCCCAGCGGATGAAATCCCTCTGACCGGCATTGAGGAGCAGGTGCAGTGGACGTTCTGCGAGGAGCAAGTCGCTGGAATTGCCGGGTATGACACTCTGGACCCAACAGCAGAACAAGGTAGGCGACTAGTAACACACTTTTTCGTTTGAAAATATTTTAATTCACCAAATAACAAATGAATGTACCTCCCATGGTAACATTTTGCTGTCTATTAAGTTAAATCCCCAACAAAAAACATTTCTCTTTGTTTGATATGCAGAATCTTCATCAGAAGTTCAGCCACTCCCCCCAAATCCCACCAAAGCAGCTGCCACCCCTTCAGAGCCTCCAAAGGACCCAGAGGACATTGATTTGGAGTTGCTAAGGGAACAAAAGAAACAGTCTGCAGCCCTTCAGACAATTGCACGGGAGATGCGAGCGGCGTCATCCTTGGCACGGGCGGTCAGGCGCGACACTCAGGCCATTGCCACACACAGCAGACAAGTGGTCAGCGCACTGTCCGCCCTGACGATGGCCGTCAATTCTGTAGCGAGAGGACTAGAGGCAATGTCTGCTCTCCTTCCAGGTATGGACGTGGGCCGGCCAACTCCTACGGACACGGCAAGGCAGCCGGGGACTGGAGAGACGTACACGGCTGGCAAATTCCACCTGCGCAAAAGAAAAAGACCGGGTGACGTTTTGAAGACAAAGGAAAAGAAGACTCATCCTGATCATGTTTAAGTTGTCTTACATTTGGCTGTAAATATTTATTTTGTGTGTAAAATAAGCTTCACCATGAAGAGGTTTTTTTTTTTTTGCCACGTTTTGTGACTGAAGCCATGCGTCTTTGATTCTGCGGGGCTTCACATAATTTAACGTTTAGGAGACTGAATATTTCGTTTGATGATATGCTTGTATTAATTTAGAAAGTGATTGAAATCACCTTTTTTCAATAAATGTTGTTTTGCTTAACTTTGCAATGCTCTTCATTGGGTCACACTAACAAAGGGAACGGGCTTGCGCTCGTATTCTAATTTACAGCATAAGTTTAATCAAGGTGCTTTTCTGCATTTTGCGGGGCTCAACATAATTTGACATTTAGGAGACTGAATATTTCGTTTGATGATATATTTATGTTAATTTAGAAAGTGATTTAAATCACTTTCAACAAATGTTTTGCTTAACTTTGCAATGCTCTTCATTGGGTCACACTAACCAAAGGGAACGGGCTTGCACTCGTATTCTCATCTACTGCATATGTTTAATCAAGGTGTTTTTCTGCATTACATACCATTAAATGACAATAGAAAAATAAATACATACCCCACACACCTCACAAGAAGTGACTCTGAATGAGACTGGTGCGTGTCTGCGTCCCCGCAGCATTCAGTTGTTGCTCCATACGGAGGGACGGGCCGACGTTGTCTTCCGGCATGGCATCATGCTCCAGTCCGTGTAGCTTGGCGATGTTATGGAGCATGCAGCAGGTCACCACAATCTGGGCCACTTTTTCTGGCCTGTACAACAGTGCTCCTCCAGTGCGGTCCAGACAACGGAACCTGCTCTTCAGGATTCCGAAGGTGCGCTCCACGACATTCCGTGTGCGTATATGGGCCTCATTGTACCTGTTCTCTGCGGCAGTGGTCGGGTTGAGAACAGGTGTCAGGAGGAAGGGGTGTAGGGGGTATGCACTATCACCTTAAAAAACACATGAATCAATATGAGACATGTTCTTGTTTTTAATGCAAGTAATTATTTTACAAAGGAATGTACAATTTGACTCACCTACAAGCCAGCCATCTCCAAACTCGCCATCTCTCAACTTGGAAAACAGAGCACTGTTTCTCAGAATATAGGAGTCGTGTACTGACCCGGGATATTTGGCCACAATGTTGGTTATGATGCCTTTGGCATCACAAACGCACTGCACATTCAATGAATGCGTGTGTTTTCGATTTCTGTACACATGCTCGGTTCCTGCGGGGGGCACAAGCTGCACATGGGTGCAGTCAATCGCTCCTATAACTCCGGGGAATCCAGCTACCGCAAAGAAGCCTTGTTTGGTCTCATTCAAGGAGTTCTGAGTGTGAGGAAACCTAATAAACTTGGCCATCCGGCGCAACATGGCATTTAGGACCTCAGAAAGCACTTCTGAAAAACGGGACTGGGAGATTCCAGCTGTGATAGCCACCGTTCGCTGGAAAGATCCAGATGCAAAAAAATGTAAACTTGCCAGGAGTTTTGTCATTGCCGGTATTGCCTGACTCCTTCTTGTGGCTGGTTCCAAATCTGCTTTGATTTCGTCCAACAGCTCCAGGATGGCAAAGCTGGATAGGCGATATCTTTTAATTAGTGTTTCCTCATTCATACCAAAGATGTTCACACGAGGGTGAAAAATGCGTTCTCTGCGTCTTCTTTCATTATTTCTGCGTCTCCTTCTTGAAACAACGACGGCAGCCATGTGTGCGTAATTACGCATCCAAACCGTTTGCACCTCCGTTTGGAACGTGTTATTTATAGGCGCAGTTTCAATCAGCAAAATTGCTTTCTGGTTTGATAAATCACTCTGCGTGTGCTAAATTATTATATTTACATTTTCTCCTCCCACCACACACACAACTGCGTGTAAACGCCCCAAATTGCATATTCATTACGGCAAAGGTACTAACTGGATGCAGACGCGCTGTTTTGCACATTTGAAGGACGCAGCCCTTATTGCGCACTGTTAGTAAATCAGTTTGTACATTTTTTTGCGCGTGCAATGAGTTTGCACACGTTTTAATACACGCAAACCTTTGATAGATCCGGCCCTCTGCTGTTTATTATTGTGCTCGAGAGCCACAGTGACTGGAGTTAGTGAAGCAGCTGTACAAAATCTATACGCTGTATGCAGTATTTTGAACTCATCCCTTTGTAACAGAAACATATACCTCTTTTTTCTTCAAATGATTTTCCATTTCAGTATTATTATCTGCATATCTCTCTGTGTATTTTTTCTGCATGTTTACTTTAACATCATATGCAAACATTTTCAATTCATTCATAGTTTTTCATATAAAAAATACAAACCTCTAAGGAGTTACGATATGATGATTCAGTGATTCTTGGGTTAATTTATTTTTGATGTGAAAGAAAAAGAAAGAATTCTGATAAAACTTATGAAACATAAACACATTTTCCACTCAATAGTTGACTATAGTTGGTCTTTATAAACCGATTCAGTTTATACAGACTTAAAGAAAATGATGCTTTGAACAATAAATTTATCTGGTCTTTTATGTTGATAAGGAAATGTGTGTGGAGAGATCTTTAGAAAAACACCACTAGGGTATTGGACTGCAGTGTTTAACTTATACTGATCTCTTGTGAAATATAAAAGAACTGAAAAGTAACACTATACAATGAATGGCAGCATTTTAGAGATGCACAGATTATTAATGGATATTATCAATATAACAGTATAATTTTTGCCAATAGCTGCTACTGATGCCTGTGTTAGTTTCTGTTTCTTTATTTTCCTTTTCGTTATTTAACCCTCGTGAGAAAATTATTTTTAATATGTATATGCAACAATAATTACTGTTTTAAAGTTTTTAAGCCTTCACTACATCATCATTGAATTAATATAGAAATAAATATACACATTTATGAAAAAAATTAAATAAAAAACAAAACATTACACAATATATAAATATGCAATCAGTGAAAATATATTTAATGTGAAGATACTGATATTGGCTGATAGCAGGAATATCAGCTGATACTGACGTGTGGCCAATATATCACTGCATTTCAAAGCATTTTGATTATAAATTAAAATTTGAATGACACTGATTAACAAGATGATGAGATTAAAAGATAAAATGACAATGATATACAGATATAGGCTTTAACTTCTCTCTTCTCCTCACTATTTGACATAATGGAATAGACCTAAAAAAAAAAAAAAAAGATTCAATTAGCTGAATTCTGTGCTGATTTTTTAAGAACCAAATGTTTGTCTGTTCACAGTTTGTTTTTTAGGTGGAGTCGATGCAAAACTCAGAAGTCCTCCTCCTCTACTTATCTGACTGCAGGAGGCATGTGAGAACAGTTGAACATGATGGACTGTAGGACAGGACTGCTGCTCTTAACTATCTGCTGGGCAGGTCAAGATATTCACCAGTCTGAAGATCAGGTTCATATTAAAAGACTAACAGCTTATAGACATTTCCTGTTTTCTCATTTGTCTTCGCAGGTGTTTGGGGTCAGACTCTGACCAAATCTGACCCGGCAGTAAAAAGACCTGGAGAATCCCACAGACTGACCTGTACAACATCTGGATTCTCCTTCAGTGGCTCTCTCATGGCCTGGATCAGACAGGCTCCTGGAAAAGGACTGGAGTGGATCGCTTGGATTCAGAGTGATAGTAGTAACATCTTCTATTCCCAGTCAGTCCAAGGTCGTTTCACCATCTCCAGAGACAATGGCAGAAACCAGCTGTATCTGCAGATGAACAGTCTGAAAACTGAAGATTCTGCTGTTTATTATTGTGCACGAGAGACACAGTGACTGGAGTTAGTGAATCAGCTGTACAAAATCCTCAAAAACGATGTTGTTTTTACTTTATATGAACACTAGTGGGTTGTGGATATCAAGTTGCTGTTTCCTGCATCCACAGATATTCTAATCAATCCCATTATTAGGAATTTATACTGGAATGAGTGGTTAGTGAAAATAAATGATCAAATGTTCAAGTTTATTTTGTATGAGGTTGTGATTAAAGTTAATGAGGAAGTTATACTGCATTAAAAGAGCCTGTAGTGGACCTAATTTCTTTTTTTTTTTTTTTTTTTTAAATATGAAGCACAGAGACCTGCAGAAAAACTCACAGTGAATGAAAACTTATTTTGAACCTTCAACAGTGACTGAACACAACTGTAACATTTCTATCAAAATTAGTTTTTATTTATTAAAAGTGCATGATTACCTTCAAAACGGTACTGAAGATGATGAAAACCCAGATCTTAATATTAATGAAGTACAATTAAAAACTGTAATACTTATGAAACATTTGCACATTTGTTTTTATTTACCAGTCAAGAAAAAGCTGTGCTAAAGGTAATTTAAAAATAAAAATAAAAGCCATTTCCACTCTCACTGCTTATTTTACGCTTATTTTATACATATATATATATATATATATATATATATATATATATATATATATATATATATATATATATATATATATATATATATGTTTTTAATTATATAAAAGTTAACTCATGCAGTTTTTTGTTTCATGGATAGCTGTTCTGAGTTGTTTTTTCAAAATAACTTTATTATTTTGTTGAACTAAATTCTAACTCTGTTGTTCACATCTTAAAATACAACTACAGATGATGTTCAAAATCACTACAACAGTTCATTCTGTAATGGTTTATTATTGTCATTCATTATAATTTATCAAGTCAATACTGTCAGTAGTGTGACAGTTTATTAGGTTACTCCTGTTGCTACAATTGCATTTCACTCAGTATGTTTTCTTTCATTTGATAATGTTTTGCTTATTGTATTTTAGTACTGATGCTTGATTTGATCCTCTCTTTTGTTTGTCTCTTTGGATAAAAGTGTCTGCTAAATGCAATATAATGTAAAAAAAAAAAAAAAAAAAAAGTAAATTAATTGTGATGTAAATCAGACCATTTTGACTGAAATATGGGAGGTGATTGTACAATAAGAGGTTCAGTCACCAAATACACAGAGTTAATGCAACCTTTTCACCTTAGTTTAATGTAAAGTAAATACTACAACTCCTACTTTTATTACTAATACTAGTCACTAGTCACTAACAGTAAACCACATAGAAACATATATAAGCCACATAGAAACATGTATAAACCAGTTCAGCAGTAAACCACACACCTTAGCAGATACCTCATATCTTATTCATCTACAGTACCATTATTTGCCAACTTTGCTTCATTTCAGTTCAGCTAGCTGTTGCTAGTAACATCAAACATTTTTTAACATTATGGAAGGTTACATCTCTCTATAATTGGATTACTTTTCTGCCTCTTCTTCTCTCCTCTTCTAAACTGTGCAGCTAAGGCCTTGGAAGGCCTTTTCATGCTGATAAACTCTCCAGTCTTTACCTGGATGCGTAGTTCTACACCTGTCTGACTGTCATTCAGCTCCACTCTGTCTCTGTCACATCTGCCACCAGACATTAGTCTGGTTTTGTCTGTCTTGTGTGTTTTGTCTGTCACTTCCTGTTTTGTTAAGTTCTCCTCATGTGTCATGTCTGGTGTCTTTGCTTCCTTTCCCTAATCAGTTCCACCTGTGTGTGATTACCTGTCCCCGCCCTGATTTGCTCCACCTGTGTCTCATTGTCTTCCCTCCCTCTTGTGTATTTAAGCCCTGTGTTTTCCCCTGTCCTGTGCCAGTTCGTATCGCCTAGTGTGTTACTTACCAGTGTTTTTTTGGATCCTGTTTGTCTGTCTGCCTGTTTTTGACCTGGATTGCTTTTCTGGACCTCTGCCTTTCTGCCCGTCCCCTGTCTGTGCCTCTGCTGCTGTTTGCCTCAACGTGTGTTTGACCTTTTGCCTGTTTTTCTGGTACGTGAGCTAGTCTAATCCCAATGTACTGTTGCCTATCCGTTTGCCTCACCGTGTATGACCTGGTCTGTTTTCTGACATCCCTCTGCTCTCCCCTAGTTGGATACCCGACGTGTGTTTTCGGTCCGGGCTGTAAGGGTCCGTCTCCGGTCCACCTCACAAACCCAGAGAAGAACCCTGAACTCTGTAACCTCAAGAACCTGTACTCTAACACAATCCTTGACTTGTCAGTTAAACCTGTGTTTAATAAACACTGTAAACTTTTATGTCTGCTTCCGGGTCTTGCATTTGGGTTCAGTCACCGTACTCAGATCGTTACAGTCTCTGTCACTCACACACACTCAGTGAGCATCGGTCTGGGAGAGCTCACCTGAGAAATTACAGGGGGGATTGTTGTTGTTGTTTTTTTTTTCCTCTCATTCCTTTATTTTTAAGACAATGAGAAATTATCATGTTATCAGTTATCAGCCTATGCCACGAACCAGCCGTACACGCACGGACATGCATATGCATGTACATGTGCAAATGTACATGTAAATGACACCTCTGATATTCAAATCTGTTTAGCTGACGTGACCCAGGCAGAAAAAATGCAAACATGTTGACAACTTACGCTAAGTGGTTGGAGATACAAACTGTCTCCTGTACAGTCCAATTTTTTTTTGTTTTTTTTTTCCTGTCCAACTAGCAGTAACTGTAGCTTTTACAAGTAGATGAAGAAACAGCGGGGACGGCCAATCACATGTACGATAGCAAAACTGCAGAGCCAATCGGAGAGAGATAATTAGGTTAGAGGCGGGACTTCTAGCAGAGACTGACTGCTAACCCTTTGTGTGCCATAATCATTGACTAAACAATATGGACAGTGGTTGGATTGGTAGTGAGTACACAGTAGTGCCTGGATATTGGTAGGGATGTGTCCCTAGTGTCCCTACGCAATTCTACGCCCTTGCAAATAAAGAGTACATATAAAGTAGAAAAGAACAATGTTTTGTTTTTGTTTTTTTTAAGATATCGGGTAATTTTAACACACACCTAAAAAAATTTCAAAATAATTTCATTCTCTCTTGCTCTCTCTTTTTTTTATTTAGCATGAGGTCCCAAATCTTTTTTTTTTTGTTTGTTTTTTTTTGTTTTTGTTTTTCTTTTCTTTTTCCTTAAATAGTGAAGTTCGCAAACTATTTCAGGACTCTTGAAGAAGTTACATAAGTTACATAATAATAATAATAATAATAATAATAATAATAATAATAATAATAATAATAATAAAAACAAACTAATTTCTGTCTTTGGAGTTTTTTTATCCCCCTTCATGTGAAAACCAAAGGAGGAGTCAATACAAAACTTAGATGTCCTCCACCTCTACTTATGTGAGTGCAGAGAGGACAACAGAGAACAGAGCAGTTGAACATGATGGACTATAGGACAGGACTGCTGCTTTTCATTATCTGCTGGGCAGGTGAAGATACTAAACAATTAATAACAAATCCATCTGGAGTCAAACTGTGATGCAGGTCTAATGCACTTTTTCTCCTTGAACAGGTGTTGATGTCAGACTCTGACTGAATCTGAACCTGCAGTAAAAAGACCTGGATAATCCCACAGACTGACCTGTACAACATCTGGATTCACATTAGGCAGCTATCACATGCACTGGATCAGACAGGCTCCTGGAAAAGGACTGGAGTGGATTGCATATAACAGTAATGGTGGTGGCACTAGTTACTATTCCCAGTCAGTCCAAGGCCGTTTCGCCATCTCCAGAGACAACGGCAGAAACCAGCTGTATCTGCAGATGAACAGTCTGAAAACTGAAGATTCTGCTGTTTATTATTGTGCACGAGAGACACAGTGACTGGAGATGGTGAAGCAGCTGTACAAAATCCTAATTCATGCAATATACACTGAACAAAAATATAAATGCACAACTTTTGTTTTTGTTCCCATTTTTCATGAGCTGAACGCAAAGATCTAAAACTTTTTCTATGTACACAAAAGGCTTATTTCTCTCAAATATTGTTCATAAATTTGTCTAAATCTGTGTTAGTGACCACTTCTCCTTTGTCCTTTGCTGAGATAATCCATCCACCTCACAGGTGTGGCATATCAAGATGCTGATTAGACAGCAGGATTATTGCACAGGTGTGACTTAGGCTGGCCACAATAAAAGGCCACTCTAAAATGTGCACTTTTACTGTATTGGGTGGTCCAGGGGGGTCAGAAAACCAGTCAGTATTTGGTGTGACCGCCATTTTCCTCGCACAGTCTTCTTCATGAATTCTCTGAAACAGCTTTGGAGGTGGCTTATGGTAGAGAAATGAACATTCAATTCACAGGCAAAAGCTCTGGTGGAGATTCCTGAAGTCAGCATGACCATTGCATATTCCCTCAAAACTTGTGACATCTGTGGTATTGTGCTGTGTGATAAAACTGCACATTTTAGAGTGGCTTTTTATTGTGGCCAGCCTAAGGCACACCTGTGCAAAAATCATGCTGTCTAATCAGCATCTTGATATGCCACACCTGTGAGGTGGATGGATTATCTCAGCAAAGAATAAGTGTTCACTAACACAAATTTAGACAGATTTGTGAACAATATTTGAGAGAAATAAACCTTGTGTGTACACAGAAAAAGTTTTAGATCTTTGAGTTCAGCTCATGACAAATGGGAGCAAAAACAAAAGTTGTGCATTTATATTTTTGTTCAGTGTATATTGCATGAATTAGGATTTTGTACAGCTGCTTCACCATCTCCAGTCACTGTGTCTCTCGTGCACAATAATAAACAGCAGAATCTTCAGTTTTCAGACTGTTCATCTGCAGATACAGCTGGTTTCTGCCGTTGTCTCTGGAGATGGTGAAACGGCAAAAACAAAAGTCATGCATTTATATTTTTGTTCAGTGTAATTAACTTATCGCTTTGTAACAAACGTACACCTCCTCTTTCATCAGTTGATTCTCTTTTTCAGTATCATCATCTGTTGAATTCTCTTTGTATTTTTTCTGCAACTTCACTTTAGCATCACATGCAAACATCTTCAATTAATTTAGGAGTTTTCATTTAAAAACTACAAACCTCTAAAGCAGTGGCGGCTGCTTGTCTTTCAAACAGGGGAAGCTCATTGTCGGCTTACATAAAAAAAAAAAAAATTAAGAAAATGCTCAGTGACCTTATCGTACCAAGTAGATGTCTTTCCCAGGGACTGGACCAGTGTCCTCTCAATATCATCAGAGCTGGGCTGCTTAGATTGCCTTGGCCCAGTGTGTTGTGGGTGTAAGACTTCAGCCTTTTTAAACCAGAGATGCTCCTTTCACTCCGACCTAGCCCACAGTTTAATAAATTTAACTATCTACAAAACGATATTAAACTCGAACAACAAATGATTAAATTATGTAACTGAAACAAGAAAACGCTGAAATTATGTTAAATTGAAACAAGGAAGTATAATGAGTGGGTTTTATTTACAGTACAAGAAATGAACGAGTCATTTCGTAGTGGTTTCTCTCTTGATTTCACAGCAGAATGTGCGACGGTATTAAACTGAACTGTGTCAGTGAAGGAGGAGATCTGAAACTAGCTGTCAATCAAACGGGATTCAGCCTTTCGACCGATCTTCCAATCAGCACGTGGGATTCTGGCGTCCAGCCCGGCCGAGCTCCGCCCACAGCTCCATTCACCCCCAGAGACGCCCGGCATCCGGGGGCGGGACAACATCGTGGCATTTATCCAATTACCGTCCAGTTTTGACGCAATGAAAAAAACTGTTCCACTCAGTCCCATTGAAGCCCATAGACGCCCGCAGTCTACGGACAAATGCACTGAGCAGAGATCGAATGAGAAAACAGCGCAACGGGAATGGATGAGAAGTGAACAACATCGCGTCTGGTGGTTTGTGATAAAGCTGATTCTGAACGAACTCATCTTTGAGATGAACATGTTCTAACACATTTGTAGTCAATAAAATGTCAACACAACCGTATATATTTAACCATTTAATTTTTGTAATTTTAGGGGAAGCCGGGCTTCCCTTGCAGTGTATGAGAAATCGCCACTGCTCTAAAGAGTTACAATCTCATGATTCAATATTTTTTGAGTTACTTTGGTTTTTGATGTGGAAAGAAAAAATATTTTTATAAAACATGAATACAGATTCTTCATGTGACCAAAGTTGGATAGTTAGTTAGTTATAAATGGATTCATTTCCAAATGCAGTTTCAGCAACATCATAGTTAGGATACTTATATTGTATTCCATACTGATTATGAAAAAGCTCTAATTGTTTATTCAACAATATGTAAATGACTATTAGTTATAATGAAGTGACGTGTGTTTGTGTCAGTCAGAGGAGATCCCTTCAGTTCATCTTCATCATCAGTCATGTTCTCTGTAGCTCTGATACTGCTGTTGGCATCTGGATCCTGTGAGAAACTCTGACTTCACTAAACACATGGTAAACATGTATCAGTCAGATGAATGATGGAGATAATGTTGGTTTGTGTTTCCACAGGTGTGTACAGTATAGACCTGATCCAGCCAGACTCAGTGGTCCTGCAGCCTGGACACACTTTGACCATCAGCTGTCAGGTCTCTGGTTATTCTCTGACTGACGACAGCTATGCAACAGGTTGGATCAGACAGTGTGAAGGAAAACCAATGGACTGGATTTTCCACATGTGGGGTGGAGGAGGTCTACCACAGAATGATGCTTTTAAGAACAAATTTATCTTAAGCAGGGACACATCTGCCAGAATAGTAACTATTACAGGACAAAACCTACAGCCTGAAGACACAGCTGTTTATTACTGTGTACGCTACCGCACAGTGACACAAACACCAACAGACCTGCACAAATACCCAAACCATCCAGACTGTATTACACATGACCCCAGAAAGAAATAAAGAGTACATATACTGTAGAAAAGAACTTTTTTTAAGATATCAGTTGAATTTAAAGTCAGCTCTAAAAAAAAAATCTAAAACAAATAATTAAATTAACTTATTTATTCATTAATTTATTTGACATCATTTACCAAACCTCTGTTCCTAATGATTGTTTTTTTTGTTTGTTTGTTTTTTAATTTGATATTAGTTCCCAAACCACGTTTTTTCTTTTTTTTTTTTTTTTTTTCTTTTATAACATAATGAATTTAGCAAAATGTTTCAGGACTGTTTCAATGACATCAGCACCAACAAATCTGCACAAATATCCAAACCATCCAGACTTTAATACACATGACCTGTGAAACAAATAAAGAGTACATATAAAGTACAAAAGAGCAATTTTTTTAAAGATATGAGTTACATTTTAACTCAGGCCTTTCTGAAATTTCAGATATTTTGAATATTTCAGGACTCTTGAAGAAATCAATTACACAATAATACTAATAATAATAAAAACAAACTACTGTCTTTGGAGGTTTTTTTTTTTTTTTTTTTTTCATCCCATCTCATTTTTTTTTCCATAACATAGTGAATGAAGCAAAATGTTTCAGGTCTCCTGAAGGAATCGATTACTTATGAGAACAAGCCAAGTTGTTCCCTTTTATACCAGTAGGGAGTGGTCTATGCAAAGTTTTATTGCTTTTCAATGCAACACAATCAACTCTCACAGCATTTGTCAAAGAACTGGGAGAGTTTTTGCACATTAAGGGTTTGAGTCAAACAATATTACCTCAAAAGTACATGAATGAATTTCACAACATATTTGTACAGTTTCCATTAAATATTATGTCAAGAAATGTTTAGAACTAAAGAGGTGACTTCACATAAAGAAAGAAATAAGAGGAGAAACATCTGACCAAAACATGACTTTGAGGATTGTCTTCAGTCTAAAATAAATCCCAAATGTTGGTTTATTGTATGAAATGATGAGCAGAAAATAATGAATAAAAACTGATATTAATGAATCATTTTTCATGGTTCAAAAAAACAAACCATCTCTTTCAAACAGTGCTGTCACTTAAGTGTTTTTGTTTTTTTTTTCTCTTTTTGAAATTTTTAGTAAATGACTATATGCACTAACTGTGGTGCATGTTGATGAGAATTAAAACATTTTCAAGTCCAGTCTCACGTTTCAGTTTTGAGAATGGGTTTTTTCCTTGAAGCTTCAAGATTTTTTGCAAGTTAATGGCTTTAAAGCATCTGCAATTACTGTCCAAGTGTTTTAAATCTGTACGTCTGCAGAAAGTCTTTGATCTAATAACAAAATATAATCAGATAATTAACATACATACACAATAATCTTGTATAATTCATCACTGATTAATATCATCCATTAATTTCTTTTACCTACTTTTAAATCACATGAAATAATGAACTGAATGCATTTGAGTCAGTTAACATTTTTGTTTAAATTCATGTCATATGTAGTGACCAAAAGCATCTATTGATCTAAAATGTTTAATAACCATTGAACCAATTATCCTGTCAATACATGTAAATAATTGCTGCGAAACACAGTTTCTCAGATTTTCATTAACATCAGATATGACCCATTTGGACGTTCACAGATTCTTTAGTGAATGTGGAAACACTTTCATCTGCTGCAGCATTGATTCACCAGTAAAACCCATGGAGTTTGACAAATAACAGTAGTTGTAGAAGGTTTTATTTAGGGGAAGTTAATCATATATTTTGCTTCTCAATTTAACCATTGAATTTAATCTGCACCTTATGAACATCTACACAATTAGTAAATAAAATAAAGGAAAATTGCTGAGAAATATTATAATAAACAGTGATAAAAGAATAGTTAAATATAGGAAGTCACAACAAAAATAGTTCTATGTCTTTGAAGGTAAACAATATTCTCACAACTTCTTTTTACTGTGTTGGAGGTGAACGTGTTTTTTATTTAATATTAAAATAACTTCATTATTATTCAGTGGGTTCACTATGAATCTGATGTAGGAGGAGCTACTGTAAACAAATTGTCCCCAGAGTCCAGTACAGATTCTATTTAAAGCAGAATCATGGATTTCAGCCTTAAACACACTGTAAACATGGCTGACAGAATGAGAACATTCTTGGTGTTTGCTGTGTTGGTGTTAACAGGTGTTCAAGGCTGGAGCATAACACAGTCTGACCCAGTTGTGACCAGACCAGGAGAGTCTCACAGACTGACCTGTACAGCAACTGGACTGTCCTTCAGCAGCTACTATATGGCCTGGATCAGACAGGCTCCTGGAAAAGGACTGGAGTGGATCGCTACTTCCACAAATGGTGGGGGTGCTTACTATTCCCAGTCAGTCCAAGGCCGTTTCACCACCTCTAGAGACAACAGCAAAGAGCAGATGTATCTGCAGATGAACAGTCTGAAAACTGAAGATTCTGCTGTTTATTATTGTGCACGAGAGACACAGTGACTGGAGTTAGTGAATCGGCTGCACAAAATCTATACCCTGTATGTAACATAATGAACTTTTCCCTTTGTTACAGAAACATACATCTCTTTTATCTTTAGTTGATTCTCCCTTTCAGTATCATTATCTGTGGAGCTCTTTAGCATCATACACAAACATCTTCAATTCAGTTAGAATTTTCTTGTATAAACTAAAAACATAAATCTAAAAGTGATAATCTCATGATTCAATGATTTTTGGATCACTTTAGCTCTTGATATGGGGAAAAAAAAATTTGAGCAAATTTTTCAAAACAAAAACACGACTGACATGTTGAACATGATAAACATGATTCCATTCTTCATCATGACCATAGTTAGTCTATATAAACTGATTCAGTTTATAAAGACTTAAAGCAAATGATGCTTTAAAGAACACATTTGGCTTAAACAGGTCAGTGCACAGTGACACCAACACCAACAGATCTGCACAAATATCCAAACCATCCAGACTTTAATGCACATGACCCCTGAAACAAATAAAGAGTACATATAAAGTAGAAAATTACAATGCTTTTTTTTTAAGATATCAGTTACATTTTAACTCAGGCCTAAAACAATTCTTAAATAATTAATTCTCTTCCTGTGTCGTCGTATTTTGTTTTTTTAAAGTGATATCAGTTCCCAAACCTTTGTTTTTGTTTTTTTCTTGTCTTGTTTTTTTTTCTCATTACATAATCAAGTAAAATGTTTCAGGACTCCTGAAGGAATCGATTACTTATGAGAACAAGTCAAGTTGTTCCCTTTTATACCAGTAGGGGGAGGTCTATGCAAAGTTTTATTGCTTATAAATGCAACACAATCAACTCTCACAGCATTTGTCAAAGAACAACTGGGAGAGTTTTTCATCTAAATAGAACTGATCATCATTCATAATGGAAAATACACTCACATGGACTGTATTTGTGTTTATACTTCACATACATGGTAAAAGGATCATCTACTTGAACACATTTAAATGACTCTGTGTTAAATATCGAACCTGTGATACAGTGTATTTGATTCCTTTTTTCTTTGTTTACAGGAGTTTGGTGTGAGATCAAACTGGACCAGTCATCCTCTGAGGTGAAAAGACCTGGAGACACAGTGCAGATGTCATGTGTCATTTCTGGTTATAGCATGACGAGCAACAACATCCACTGGATACGACAGAGGCCGGGACAAGCTCTGGAATGGATTGGGAGAATGGACACAGGCAATAATTCTCCTCTCTATGGCAGCTCTTTCCAAAGACGTTTCACCATGACTGAAAATGTTCCCAGCAGCACTCAGTACCTGGAAATCACCAGTCTGACAACAGACGATTCTGCTGTTTACTTCTGTGCTCGTCAACACAGTGACTGAAGACAGTGGAGCAGCTGAATAAAAACCTGTACACACACACATTAAGGGTTTGAGTCAAACAATATTATCTCAAAAGTACATGAATGAATTTCAAAGCACATTTGTACAGTTTCCACTAAATATTATGTCAAGAAATGTTGATAACTAAAGAGGTAACTTCACAAAAAGAAAAAAATAACAGGAGAAACATTTGACCAAAACATAACTTTGAGGATTGTCTTCAGTCTAAAATATATTCCCAATGGTAGTTTATTGTATGAAATGATGAGCAGACAATAATGAATAAAAACTGGTGTTAATGTGAATATTTTTGGTTTAAAAACAATAAACTATACCTTTCAAACAGTGCCATCAGTCATGTGTTTTTTTTTTTGTTCTGGAGATTTTGATAGTAAAAAAAATTACATGCATTAACTGTGGCATACATTGGCAATAATAATAATAATATTTATTTATTTATTTATTTATTTATTTATTTATTCAATTCCAGTCTGAGGTTTCAGTTTTGAGAATGGATTTTTCCTTTGAAGGTTCATGGTAATTTCCATATTTATGGCTTTAAAGCATCTGTAATTGCTGTCCAAATGTTTTAAATCAGTGCGTCTGCAGCAAAATCTTAGATGTAATAAATTAGAACCAAAAAATTAACATACATACACAATAATCCTACATAATTTAACACTGATGAATATAATCCATTAATTTCTTTCACTTCCATTTAAATAACATGAAATTATGAACTGAATGCATTTGAGCCATTTAAAATTTAGATTAAATTCATGGTAAGGCAAATTAAACATATTTTGATTTTCAGTTTAACCTTTGAATTTAATCTGCACCTTTATGAACTTCTACACAATCAGTAAATAAAATAAAAGAACATTTCTGAGAGTAATATAATAAATAGTGATAAAGGAAAAGTTAAATTTAGGAAGTCACAACAAAAATAGTTTTATGTCTTTAAGGGTAAATAATATTCTCACAACTTCTATTTACTGTGTTGGAGGTGAAAGTCTTTTTTATTTAATATTAAAATAACCTCATTATTATTCAGTAGGTTCACTATGAATCTGATGTAGGAGGAGCTACTGTAAACAAACTGTCCCCAGAGTCCAGTACAGATTCTATTTAAAGCAGAATCATGGATTTCAGCCTTAAACACACTGTAAACATGGCTGACAGAATGAGAACATTCTTGGTGTTTGCTGTGTTGGTGTTAACAGGTGTTCAAGGCTGGAGCATAACACAGTCTGATCCAGTTGTGACCAGACCAGGAGAGTCTCACAGACTGACCTGTACAGCAACTGGACTAAGCTTTAGCAGCTACTGGATGGGTTGGATCAGACAGGCTCCTGGAAAAGGACTGGAGTGGATCGCAACTGATAGGCATGATGGTGGCACTAACTATTATTCGCAGTCAGTTCAAGGCCGTTTCACCACCTCTAGAGACAACAGCAAAGAGCAGATGTATCTGCAGATGAACAGTCTGAAAACGGAAGATTCTGCTGTTTATTATTGTGCACGAGAGCCACAGTGACTGGAGTTAGTGAAGCAGATGTACAAAATCTATACCCTGTATGCAGTATTATGAACTCATCCCTTTGTAACAGAAACATATACCTCTTTTTTCTTCAAATGATTTTCCATTTCAGTATTATTATCTGCATATCTCTCTGTGTATTTTTTCTGTATGTTTACTTTAACATCAAATGCAAACATCTTCAATTCATTCATAGTTTTTCATATAAAAAATACAAACCTCCAAGGAGTTACAATATCATGATTCAGTGATTCTTGGGTTAATATATTTTTGATGTGAAAGAAAAAGAAAGAATTCTGATAAAACTTATGAAATATAAACACATTTTCCACTCAATAGTTGACTATAGTTGGTCTTCATAAACTGATTCAGTTTATACAGACTTAAAGCAAATGATGCTTTAAACAATAAATTTATCTGGTCTTTTATGTTGATAAGGAAATGTGTGTGGAGAGACCTTTAGAAAAACACCACTAGGGTATTGGACTGCAGTATTTCACTTATATTCATCTCTTGTGAAATATAAAAGAACTGAAAAGTAACACTATACAATGAATGGCAGCATTTTAGAGATGCACAGATTATTAATGGATATTATCAATATAACAGTATAATTTTTGCCAATAGCTGCTACTGATGCCTGTGTTACTTTCTGTTTCTTTACTTTGCTTTTTTGTTATTTAACCCTCGTGAGAAAATTATTTTTAATATGTATATGTAACATTAGTTACTGTTTTAAAGTTTTTAAGTCTTCACTACTTCATCATTGAATTAATATAGAAATAAACATACACATTTATGAAAAAGAACTAAATAAAAACAAAACATTACACAACAGATAAAAATGCAATCAGTGAAAATATATTTAATGTGAAGATACTGATATTGGCTGATAGCAGGAATGTCAGCTAATACTGGTATGTACCCAATATATCACTGTATTTCAAAGCATTTTGATTATAAATTAAAATTTGAATGACACTGATTAACAAGATGAGGAGATTAAAAGATAAAATGAGAATGATATACAGATAAAGGCGTTAACTTTAGTGAATATTTTTATTTTGTACAAGTTGCTTGTTTACTTATATTTATAATTTTCTCCTCACTATTTGACATAAGGGAATAGACCTAAAAAAAAGATTCATTTAGCTGAATTCTGTGCTGATTTTTTAAGAACCAAATGTTTGTCTGTGAACAGTTTGTTTTTTAGGTGGAGTCGATGCAAAACTCAGAAGTCCTCCTCCTCTACTTATCTGACTGCAGGAGGCATGTGAGAACAGTTGAACATGATGGACTGTAGGACAGGACTGCTGCTCTTAACTATCTGCTGGGCAGGTCAAGATATTCACCAGTCTGAAGATCAGGTTCATATTAAAAGCCTAACAGCTTATAGACATTTCCTGTTTTCTCATTTGTCTTCATAGGTGTTTGGGGTCAGACTCTGATAGAATCTGACCCGGCAGTAAAAAGACCTGGAGAATCCCACAGACTGACCTGTACAACATCTGGATTCTCCTTCAGTGGCTCTCACATGGCCTGGTTCAGACAGGCTCCTGGAAAAGGACTGGAGTGGATCGCTTGGATTCAGAGCGATAGTAGTAACATCTACTATTCCCAGTCAGTCCAAGGTCGTTTCACCATCTCCAGAGACAACGGCAGAAACCAGCTGTATCTGCAGATGAACAGTCTGAAAACTGAAGATTCTGCTGTTTATTATTGTGCACGAGAGACACAGTGACTGGAGTTAGTGAATCAGCTGTACAAAATCCTCAACAACGATGTTGTTGTTATTTTATATGAACACTAGTGGGTTGTGGATATCAAGTTGCTGTTTCCTGCATCCACAGATATTCTAATAAATCCCATTATCAGGAATTTATACTTGGATGAGTGATCCGTGAAAATAAATGATCAAATGTTCAAATTTATTTTGTGTGAAATTGTGATTAAAGTTAATGAGGACATTATACTGCATTAAAAGAGCCTGTAGTGGACCTAATTTTTTTTTTTCTTTTTAGATATGAAGCACAGACCTGCAGAAAAACTCACAGTGAATGAAAATTTATTTTGAACCTTCAACAGTGACTGAACACAACTATAACATTTATATCAAAATTAGTTTTTATTTATTAAAAGTGCATGATTACCTTCAAAACGGTACTGAAGATGATGAAAACCCAGATCTTAATATTAATGAAGTACAATTAAAAACTGTAATACTTATGAAACATTTGCACATTTGTTTTTATTTACCAGTCAAGAAAAAGCTCTGCTAAAGGTAATTTAATATAAAAAATAAAAGTCATTTCCACTCTCACTGCTTATTTTACGCTTATTTTATACATATATATTGGTTTTTAATTATATAAAAGTTAACTCATGCAGTTTTTTGTTTCATGGATAGCTGTTCTGAGAGTTGTTTTTTCAAAATAACTTTATTATTTTGTTGGACTAAATTCTAACTCTGTTGTTCACATCTTAACATAAAACTACAGATGATGTTCAAAATCACTACAACAGTTCATTCTGTAATGGTTTATTATTGTCATTCATTATAATTTATCAGGTCAATACTGTCAGTAGTGTGACAGTTTATTAGGTTACTCCTGTTGCTACAATTGCCTTTCACCTAGTATTTTTTCTTTCATTTGATAATGTTTTGCTTATTGTATTTTAGTACTGATGCTTGAATTGATCCTCTATTTTGTTTGTCACTTTGGAAAAAAGTGTCTGCTAAATGCAATATAATGTTAAAAAAAAAAAGAAAAGAAAAAAAAGAAGCAAAGTAATTAGGTTGTAAATCAGACCATTTTGACTGAAATATTGGAGGTGAATGTACAATAAGAGGTTCAGTCACCAAATCCACAGAGTTAATTCAACCTTTTCACCTCTGTTTGATATAAAGTAAATACTACAACTCCTACTTTTACTACTAATAGTAGACATAATAATAGTACTAATAATAACAAACTAAAGACTGTCTTTGAAGCTTTTTATGCCCCTTCATGTGAAAACCAAAGGAGGAGTCGATGCAAATCTTAGATGTCCTCCACCTCTACTTATGTGAGTGCAGAGAGGACAACAGAGAACAGAGCAGTTGAACATGATGGACTATAGGACAGGACTGCTGCTTTTCATTATCTGCTGGGCAGGTGAAGATACCAAACAATTAATAACAAATCCATCTGGAGTCAAACTGTGATGCAGGTCTAATGCACTTTTTCTCCTTGAACAGGTGTTGATGGTCAGACTCTGACTGAATCTGAACCTGCAGTAAGAAGACCTGGAGAATCCCACAGACTGACCTGTACAACATCTGGATTCACATTCAGCAACTATGAAATGGCCTGGGTCAGACAGGCTCCTGGAAAAGGACTGGAGTGGATCACTTGGATCAGCACTGGCAGTAGCAGCACTTACTATTCCCAGTCAGTCCAAGGTCGTTTCACCATCTCCAGAGACAACGGCAGAAACCAGCTGTATCTGCAGATGAACAGTCTGAAAACTGAAGATTCTGCTGTTTATTATTGTGCACGAGAGACACAGTGACTGGAGTTAGTGAATCAGCTGTACAAAATCTATACCCTGTATATAATGAACTTATTCCTTTGTTACAGAAACATACATCTCTTTTATCTTCAATTGATTCTCCCTTTCAATATCATTATCTGTGGAGCTCTTTAGCATCATATACAAACATCTTCAATTCATTTAGAATTGTCATGTATAAACTAAAAACATAAACCTAAAGAGTTACAATTTCATGATTTAAAAATGTTTGGCTCTCTTTACCTTTTGATGTGGAAAAAAAATTATTTTGAGCAAATGTATAAAATTTAAACACACAGATTCCACTCTTCACTGTGACCATAGTTTATATAAACTGATTCAGTTTATAAAAACTTAGAGTAAATGATGCTTTAAAGAACACATTTGGCTTAAACAGGTCAGTGTACAGTGACACCAACACCAACAGATCTGCACAAATATCCAAACCATCCAGACTTTAATACACATGACCCCTGAAAAAAATAAAGGGCACATAGAAAGTAGGAAAAAACAATGTTTTTTTTTTTTTTTTTAAGATATCAGTTACATTTCAACTCAGGCCTAAAACATTTCTTAAATAATTAATTATCTTCCTTTTTTTATGTTTGATTTTTTTTTTTTTAATATGACATCAGTTCCCAAACCTCAATTTTTTTTTTTTTTCGTAACATAGTGGAGGAAGCAAAATGTTACAGGACTCCAGAAGGAATGGATTATTTATTAGAACAAGTCAAGTTGTTCCCTTTTATACCAGTAGGGGGAGGTCTATGCAAAGTTTTGCTGCTTTATAAACACTGTTCCAGCAGCTGTGAATTCATTTGAGTCACAACAACCAGGAATTTTATTTTATTGTGAGCAGAAAGTATTAACCTGCACTTTCTGCCATAATGGAAGCTACAGTTATCTGGGGTTTAATGATTATAATCAGCATTAACGGTACAGTGCAACTTTTTTCTTTTTATTATGTGCAAGTTTGATGGGTTATGAACAATGTTTTTTTTTTGTTTTTTTTTTTTTTGCTTTCAGGAGTTCAGAGTGAGATCAGAATGGATCAGTCATCCCCTCAAGTGAAAAGACCTGGAGACACAGTCAGAATGTCCTGTACCATGTCTGGATTTAACATGGCAAGCTACTACATTCACTGGATACGCCAGAGGCCAGGACAAGCTCTGGAGTGGATCGGGAGGATGAATGCAGGGTCAAACTCTGTTATCTATGCCAGCTCCTTTCAGAGTCGTTTCACCATGACTGAAAATGTTCCCAGCAGCACACAGTACCTGGAAATCACAAGTCTTACAACTGGAGATTCTGCTGTTTACTTCTGTGCTCGTGACCACAGTGTCTCAGAACAGTGGAGGAGCTGCATAAAAACCCTGACAGACCACAGTAGTGATGTGATGATCAGTTTACCAATGTACAATAACTTACAGTGTTCTGAATATTTATTTAACACTACTAAATAGTTTAGTCTTGTGGCTCTGAAATGTGATATGAAAATCTGAAAAATAAACACATAAATACTGTAGATAAACAATGAAAAAAGATTTTTTTTTTTTTTTTTTTTTTTTTCCATTTTCTGGAAAATAGTGCATAAAAATAAATAAAAGTAAATTAAAAAAGGGAAGATTTATGAAAAAAAAATGTAACATTGACATGTAAATATAGTTCTGTGCAAAATTAAGATTATGACTTTACTTACTATATTACGTCATATAATCTTTTCAAAAAAATTCTGAAAGTATGTGCTTTGACATTTTTTTTTTTTTTTTTTTTTTTTTGTTATAGTTATTATCATTCCATCATTCTACCAAATGCTATACTGGCCAAAAGTTTTGAAAATGACAGAACTGGTTAAATGTAATTTAGTTGTCATTAAATTTCTAAATTTTATTTCAATCTACCTCAGAATCATGGGGAAAAAAGGAGGAAAAAAAGGGGTGTTGTATCATAAAAACATATTTCATTTAGATTTACTTTGAAGTCCTTGATGTGACTGCATAGAAGACGTCAGACCAGAGGACACAGTTCAACATGATGGACTACAGGACAGGACTGCTGCTTTTATCTATCTGCTGGGCAGGTGAAGGTATACTTAACACTTCGGGAAAAATACATTTCATTGATGTAACTATATGAATAGATGTATTTTTCAAACTTTACATGTGTTGATGGTCAGACTGATACAATCTGAACCTACAGTAAAAAGACCTGGAGGATCCCACAGACTGACCTGTACAACATCTGGATTCACATTCAGGAGCTACAACATGCACTGGATCAGACAGGCTCCTGGATAAAGACCAAAGTGGATCACTTAAATCCGTGGTACTGATGGCACCACTGTCTATTCCCAGTCAGTCCAAGGCCGTTTCACAGAGACAACCACAGAAACCGGCTGGTTCTGCAGATGAACAGTCTGAAAACTGAAGATTCTGCTGTTTATTATTGTGCACGAGTGCCACAGTGACTGGAGTTAATGAATCAGCTGTACAAAAACCTACTTCCCAGAGATTAAAATGATATTTCATATTAGCAAACCAGTCGAAAACATATGTTATGGTATATAATAACTAGTACTATATTACAAAGTTTGTCCATTGCACTATAAATTGCACCTATAATATCATGATAAAACATTTTCAGCAGTGGTATCTTCACACATAGCACATCAATGAACAATAGTAAGAATGTGAATAAGGCATATATTTTTAAATAAAATTCAAACTGCCTTAAGATTTAATACAAGTGACCATCAATAAATGGTGTATGTGTCTTCCATTTAAGTATGTGTTCAGTAATATGCAAATATAGAATGTGTCATCTATGTAAATGTGTAACTGTACTTTAGTTATAAGGAAGTGACGTGTGTTTGTGTCAGTCAGAGGAGAGCCCTTCAGTTCATCTTCATCATCAGTCATGTTCTCTGTAGCTCTGATACTGCTGTTGGCATCTGGATCCTGTGAGAAACTGTGACTTTACTAAACACATGGTAAACATGTATCAGTCAGATGAATGATGGAAATAATGTTGGTTTGTGTTTCCACAGGTGTGTACAGTATAGACCTGATCCAGCCAGACTCAGTGGTCCTGCAGCCTGGACACACTTTGACTATCAGCTGTCAGGTCTCTGGTTATTCTCTGACTGACAACAGCTATGCAACAGGTTGGATCAGACAGCGTGAAGGAAAACCAATGGACTGGATTTCCCACATGTGGGGTGGAGGAAGCCTAACCCAGAATGATGCTTTTAAGAACAAATTTAGCTTCAGCAGGGACACATCTGCCAGAACAGTAACTATTACAGCACAAAACCTACAGCCTGAAGACACAGTTGTTTATTACTGTGTACGCTACCGCACAGCGACACAAACACCAACAGACCTGCACAAATACCCAAACCATCCAGACTGTATCACACATGACCCCAGAAAGAAATAACGAGTACATATACTGTAGAAAAGAACTTTTTTTTAAGAAATCAGTTAAATTTTAAGTCAAGTCTAAAACAAATCTAAACAAATCAAATAAATTATTACATTCACTTCTTTCTTTCTTCTTTCTTTCTTTTGCATCATTTCCCAAAACTCAGTTCCTAATGATTTTTTATTATTATTTTTTTTAATTAATGTTAGTTCTCAAACTGCTTTTTTTTTGTTTGTTTTTTTTCATACCACAGTGAACTAAATGTTTCAGGACTGTTTCAGTGACACCTTCACCAACAGATCTGCATAAATATCCAAACTGTCCAGACTTTAATACACATGACCCCTGAAACCTATTAAGAGTACATATAAAGTCGAAAAGAACAATGTTTTTTTTTTAAGATATCAGTTGTATTTTAACCCAGGCCTTAAACAATTCTGAAATAATTTAATTCTCTCTCTCTTTTTTATGTTTTATTTTTTTTAATGTGACATCAGTTCCCAAACCTCTGTTTTTGTTTTGGTTTTTTTTGTTTGTTTGTTTTGTTTTTTGTTTTTTTGTCATAACAGAGTGAATGACGCAAAATGTTTCAGGACTCCTGAAGGAATCAATTACTTATGAGAACAAGCCAAGTTGTTCTCTTTTATACTTGTAGGGGGAGGTCTTTGCAAAGTTTTATTGCTTATAAATGCAACGCAATCAACTCTCACAGCATTTGTCAAAGAACAACTGGGAGAGTTTTTCATCTAAATAGAACTGGTCATCATTCATAATGGAAAATACACTCACATGGACTGTATTTGTGACTGAAGACAGTGGAGCAGCTGAATAAAAACCTGTGCACACACACAATAAGGGTTTGAGTCAAACAATATTATCTCAAAAGTACATGAATGAATTTCACAACATATTTGTTCAGTTTCCACTAAATACTATGTCAAGAAATGTTCATAACTAAAGTGGTGACTTCACATAAAGAAAAAAATAACAGGAGAAACATTTGACCAAAACATGACTTTGAGGATTGTCTTCAGTCTAAAATATATCCCAAATGTTGGTTTGTTGTATGAAATGATGACCAGACAATAATGAAAAAAAAAAACTGACATTAATGAATAATTTTTCATGGTTCAAAAAAACAAACCATCTTTTTCAAACAGTGCTTTCACTGAAGTGTTTTGTTTTTTTTTTTCTCTTTTTGAGACTTTTAGTAAATGACTAAATGCACTAACTGTGGTGCATGTTGATGAGAATTAAAACATTTTCAATTCCAGTCTCACATTTCAGTTTTGAGAATGTTTTTTTTCCGTGAAACTTCATGATTTTTTTGCATATTTATGACTTCAAAGCATCTGCAATTACTGTCCAAGTGTTTTAACTCTGTACGTCTGCAGCAAAGTCTTTGATGTAATAACAAAATATAATCAGATAATTAACATACATACACAATAATCTTGTATAATTTAACACTGATGAATCTCATCCATTAATTTCTTTTACTTACTTTTCAATCACATGAAATTATGAATTGAATGCATTTGAGTCAGTTGAAATTTTATTAATTTCATGTCATATGTAGTGACCAAAAGCATCTATTGATCTAAAATGTTTAATAACCACTGAACCAATTATTCTTTTAATACATGTAAATAATTGGTGTGAAATGCAGTTTCTCAGCTTTTCATTAACATCAGATATGACCCATTTGGACGTTCACAGATTCTTTAGTGAATGTGGAAACACTTTCATCTGCTGCAGCATTGATTCACCAGTAAAACCCATGGAGTTTGACAAATAACAGTAGTTGTAGAAGGTTTTATTTAGGTTAAATTAATCATATATGTTGCTTCTCAATTTAACCATTGAATTTAATCTGCACCTTTATGAACATCTACACAGTTAGTGAATAAATTAAAGGAAAATTGGTGAGAGAAATATTAGAATAAACAGTGATAAAGAAATAGTTAAATACAGGAAGTCACAACAAAAATAGTTTCATGTCTTTGAGGGTAAATAATATTCTCACCACTTCTATTTACTGTGTTGGAGGTGAAAGTCTTCTTATTTCATATTAAAATAATCTCATTATTAAGGCTAAAGATGTTCATTTTGTCTTCTGTTTATGTAAATATAGTTTTTTCTTTTGTCTGAACAAAAGAAAAAACTATATAATCTCATTATTATTCAGTAGGTTCACTATGAATCTGATGTAGGAGGAGCTACTGTAAACAAATTGTCCGCAGAGTCCAGTACAGATTCTATTTAAAGCAGAATCATGGATTTCAGCTTTAAACACACTGTAAACATGGCTGACAGAATGAGAACATTCTTGGTGTTTGCTGTGTTGGTGTTAACAGGTGTTCAAGGCTGGAGCATAACACAGTCTGACCCAGTTGTGACCAGACCAGGAGAGTCTCACAGACTGACCTGTACAGCAACTGGACTAAGCTTTAGCAGCAGCTGGATGGGTTGGATCAGACAGGCTCCTGGAAAAGGACTGGAGTGGATCGCTGCTATCCGTTATGACAGTAGCGAAATGTACTATTCCCAGTCAGTCCAAGGTCGTTTCACCATCTCCAGAGACAACAGCAAAGAGCAGCTGTATCTGCAGATGAACAGTCTGAAAACGGAAGATTCTGCTGTTTATTATTGTGCTCGAGAGCCACAGTGACTGGAGTTAGTGAAGCAGCTGTACAAAATCTATACCCTGTATGTAATATAATGAACTCATCATGAAACATTCCTCTCTTTAATCTTCAACTGATTCTTTCTTTGAAAATCATTATCTGTGGAGCTCTTTAGCATCATACACAAACATCTTTGATTCAGCTAGAATTTTTATATATAAACTAAAAACATGCATCAAAAGAGTTACAATCTCATGATACAATGATTTTTTTGGTCATTTGAGCTTTTCATTTGGAAGAAAATGAATTTTTAGTAAATGTACAAAATTTAAACACGCAGATTCCACTCTTCATCGTGACCATAGTTAGTCTATATAAACTGATTCAGTTTATAAAGGCTTAAAGCAAATGGTGCTTTCAAGACCAAATTTAGCTTTAACAGGTCAGTGCACAGTGACACCAACACCAGCAGATCTGCACAAATATCTAAACCATCCAGACTTTAATACACATGACCCCTGAAAATAATAAAGAGTACATATAAAGTAGAAAAGAACAATGTTTTTCTAAGATATCAGTTGATCTTTTTTTTTTTTGTAATTTAACATCAGTTCCCAAACATCTGTATTTTTTGTTTTTGTTTTTGTCTTTGTTTTTTTTTGTTTTGTTAACTGCTAACACTCATACAATAATTATCATATTTTTAGATGTGTATATTTACAAATGTCTGCACCTTTACTGAACAGTTTGAGACAAATCAGTGATTTCTCATCTCAAGTAATAATCACATTTGAAACATCAACAGTCAGTGTACTTTTTTTTTTTTAACAACTCTCAATCTTGATTTAATTACTTTTTGCTGCCAAATTATTAGTTTTTCCAGTTGTTTTTTTTTTTGTTCATAGGGCCTAGTCTTTTACCATTATGCAATCATCATTGTTAGATCTAAATTGTAATTTCACTCCTCGAAAAAAGACATAATTCACTGTAGGCATGAACTGCATAGAAAGTATTTCTAAAATTTTAAGCTCTTACTCTTACTTTTAAAAAGACTTGAAACTCAGTTGACTGTTTTTGTAACTCTTTGAACAATAAGTTCATGCACAGTTTTAGCATTTTTGGTAACTACTTGTACAGTAAATATTCATGAGATGGTCATTACCACACACATTACCCACAACATTATGTGTCCAAGTCAGATGTTTTGCAAATGTCCCAAATTCAGACATGGAGGACTACACACGATGCCTATCGGTTCCTTCTGTGGGGAGGAGTCAATGTAAAACTCTGATGTCCTTCACCTCTACTTATGTGACTGCAGAGAGGACGATAGAGAACAGCAGACCCACAGTTTAACATGATGGACTATAGGACAGGACTGTTGTTTTTAACTGTCTTCTGGACAGGTGAAGATATTCAACACTGCTGTGATAACATTTTCAATAAAAATGTACTAGTTTGTAGACACTGAGATGCTGTGTTTATGTCTTACAGGTGTTGATGGTCAGACTCTGATAGAATCTGGATCTGCAGTAAAAAGTCCTGGAGAATCCCACAGACTGACCTGTACAACATCTGGATTCACATTCAGTAGCCACTGGATGCACTGGGTCAGACAGGCTCCTGGAATAGGACTGGAGTGGATTGCTACTGTTGATACTGGTGATAGTAGCAAATACTATTCCCAGTCAGTCCAAGGCCGTTTCACCATCTCCAGAGACAACGGCAGGAACCAGCTGTATCTGCAGATGAACAATCTGAAAACTGAAGATTCTGCTGTTTATTATTGTGCTCGTGATCCACAGTGTCTGGAGTTAGTGAAGCAGCTGTACAAAATCCTTAAAAATGATAGTGTAGTAGTAATTTTATATAAACACTAGTGGGTTGTCAATATCAAGTTGCTGTCTCCTGCATCCACAGACATTACAGTCAGTTCCATAATCATGAATTTCCACTAGAGTGAGTGATTAGTGAAAATACATTATTAAATGTTAAATATTATTTTGCATGAGGTTGTGTTTGAGGTAAATGTACAAGTTATATTGCATTAAAAAGAGCCTGTAGTGCTCCTCATTGTGTAAATATAGTTTTAAAACATCCTTACAATTTTACACAAGCTCAAATATTATCATGAAATATTTGTAGAAAAATCTTTTTTGCATTTTAAAATGTGTGGCTGCATCAGACAGGCACAAACAAAAGCATTTTTTTTTTTTAATTGTTATTATTTATTGTTAACATGAAAAGTTTTACAAAACCAAAAAAAAAAAAAAAACAAATTCTTAACAGTTTCAACATGTCATGACCTATCTGTGTTTCATTATGTTGCTGAAACATCCAGATCTCATCTCGATAGAACAGAGCATGTGCAGAGGGGAGCATGTGGGTTTGACGAATGAAACAAAACGGACCTCAATGACATAAGAGTGACTGTTAACGCAATATATCACAAATGTGTAGGTTATCCAAAACCCCTTTTCACTACTGTATATTGCACTTACAGAACATGCAATACAACTCACTGAGTGAATGAGAACTTACTTTGATCCACACATCACACACTGTTACTGCCACTTTCTCACAAACATGCCCAAACTGGCTGATCACACTTAATCCTTAAAGACCCAAAGAGCCACTGGCAACTAAAAGCATCTACCGATCTGAAATGTTTAATACCTGTTGATCCACTAATCCTATCAATACATGTAAATAATTGGTGAAAAATGCAGTTTGTCATCTTTTCATGGTCATCAAATATGACCGATTTGGTTCATTCAGAGCCTCCGTAGTTACCATGGAAACACCGTCATCTTCTACAACATTGCTTCACCAGTAAAACTTGGATCAAGAATTGGAATTAATGACAGTGGATGGAAATGCTTGTTTTTATACTCAGTTATTTATATATTTCCTGAAAAAGTCACTTTTTCTTCAGTGTTGTCTTTTTTGTTATAATATTGTAGCATAGGTGGAAGCAGGACAGGAAGGTAGTTCAGTGTCATGTAAGAGCAAAAGTTGTGCCTTTAATTTTGATAGACTGGAAGAACAATCTTGGAATGATCACAGCAGGATAGCCATTGCTCTGCCGATGGCTCTCACTCAGGGTGCAACTTTACAAATTACAAAAATACAGAAAAAATAAACAAAAAGTCCAATAAGCATTGCCATACACATATTAAGTCAAAACTAGTACTAACACAATAACCCCGCTGAATTTTTGAGCATAAAAATAACACATTTACAACATAGTACCCATTACCCATAATGCACTGCGGCAAACATGCCACAATATTTTAGTCTGGATTTAACCCATAAAGACCCAAACATCCACTAGTGACCAAAAGCATCTCCTGATCTAAACTGTTTAATGTCTGTTGATCCACTAATCCTGTCAATACATGTAAATATTGGTGGAAAATGCAGTTTATCATCTTTTCATGGTCATCAGATATGACCTATTTGAATGTTCAGAGGCTCCGTAGTGAACCCTCAACTTTAATCTGAGTTTTAATGAACAACTACATGATCAGCAAATTAAATATAGGAAAATACCTGATATACACTTAAAAAATGCAAAATACAGAGGATAAAAATATAATTGGTTTTAAATCACTTAAGAAAGGTTAAATAGAGAGAAGAAATAATTTGCCACATAAAAGTAGCACTGGGTCTTTTAATGCTCAGTTTTAACTCTAATAATAAAGTACAAGTTACTACTACCTGATAGTGCTGCTTATTTTCAATTACACACATGCTGTCACACACATCACTGTCTCAAAAGTACACTCACAAGCCCTGGTGGGAAAGATGTGCAATGAGAAAAAATAAACCTCTTTTCTGCCGTTCTTTCAGCCTGTTTTACTTCTCATTCAGAGTCAAACACTTTGTTTCAATGACTGATGCTCTCATATCTTGGTCCTTCTAGTACTGCATATTCAAAACCTCTGGTAAAATGCAAATTCACTCACTGGTGCACACTCCCCTCCTATTCTACCAGCTCTATATGTATACTTCATGTTGACTTTTGCTGTTGCAGACTCAGTAAAGTCCCCACTATGACATTTGTACAGAGCGTCTTCATCCTGGCTCTTCTTTCAGGTGAGTGAAGTCGAGCTGAGGAAGAAGAAGGATGGATGTTGACTTCCCTTCATCTAAACTCTGTGTCTCTTTCAGCTGCTCAGGCCCAGACTCTGACCTCCTCAGAGCCGGTGGTCAGCAGACCTGGACAATCAGTCACATTGTCCTGTAGAGTCCAAGGAGCTGCTCTCACATACCTGCACTGGATTCGCCAAAAACCAGGGAGAGGACTGGAATGGATCGGACACATCGACGATGGAACGGGCACTGTATTTGCCTCAAGTCTCCAAGGCCAGTTTTCTATCACCAAAGACACTTCCCAAAATACTGTGTCTTTACTGGTGAAAAGTCTCAAACAAGAGGACACCGCTGTTTATTACTGTGCCAAAGCTACACAGTGACTTAATAAGGCTACACAAAAACTAAACACTGATCTGTGTATGAGAGGCACTGAAGCATGTAAAGGCTTTGAAAACACTTTACATGAAAAACATTCAACAAATGCACAAAAACATCCACATGACTATTTTGTACTCTGTGATTTAATGTGGTCACTTTCAACAATATTACTCAATTTCAGTTCAATTACTGATTCACTTCATTAATGGACACATCTAAGATGCCCTCTTTTTGACATATCTGAGGACACATAAATATATATATATATATATGTCACAATGCCACTTTGTTTCATTGTTTCATTGTTGTTGCTACATGCATCATCACTTTAACCTATAGTTTTGCTCTTTTTTTATTTTATTTATTTATTTATTTTTTTATTTTGTTTGCACATTTTATGGTAGTTTTTATTCTACCCTATTTGCCTTTTATATGTTTTATTTTAGATTTTATCCCTTTATCCTCTATGCTACAAACCGAACTTGGGTAACTATATTTTGTTCTATCATGTACCACTGATCGAATGACAATAAGGCAGTCAATCAGTATAATAATAATCTATAATAACAGTAGTATAATATAATAATCAGTATAAGGAAACCAGTCTTTATCAGCTCCATAATAGAAAATAGGGACAGATAAAAGAAAAAAAATAATAATAATAATAATAATGATATGGTCCACTTGAGTTGTTCCTTGTGAGGAGGAGTCAATCCAAAACTGATCTCATCCATCTCTACATATTTGACTGCAGACGACAGAGAACAGTGGACACAGTTTCATCTGATGGACTATAGGACAGGAGTGCAGCTTTTATCAATCTGTGTTTTATGTATAAGTGTTCTACATTATTTCATAGTAATTTGACTTGAGCTCTTTACATACACACTGAGACCACTAATGATCATGAGTGTTTATGTGTATTTATACAGTATTGATTTTGATTTATTTTACTTTTTACATTTGTTATTGAAGCGAAATTAGTTTGAAGGAAAATGTGATCAATACTGTGTAAACACTGGATATTCTGACACAGTAAAAATGTCTTATGTCTTCATATTTCAGCCCTGCAGACATGTCCAGGCCATGACTGTCGTGAGGATTAAATGGTTCAGAAAATGGTCTGATGGAAAACGGGATATAGGCCATTATTTGTTTATTGATAGGTCTGTATAGAAATGCCACTGACTTGTGAAGTGTGCACACCACCATGAATACACTTGATGCATGTTTCCCATATGAACCTGTAGGGGGAGGTCTATGCAAACTTTTGCTGCTTTATAAACACTGTTCCAGCAGCTGTGAATTCATCTGAGTCACAACAACCAGGAATTTTATTTGTTGTGAGCAGAAAGTATTAACCTGCACTTTCTGCCATAATGGAAGCTACAGTTATCTGGGGTTTAATGATTATAATCAGCATTAATGGTACAGTAGAATATTTTTTTTCTTTTTATTGTGTGCAAGTTTGATGGGTTATGAAAAATGTTTTTTCTTATTTTTATTGGCTTTTTTTTTTTTTTTTTTTTTTTCTTTCAGGAGTTCAGAGTGAGATCAGAATGGATCAGTCGTCCCCTCAAGTGAAAAGACCTGGAGACACAGTCAGAATGTCCTGTACCATGTCTGGATTTAACATGGCAAGCTACTACATTCACTGGATACGCCAGAGGCCAGGACAAGCTCTGGAGTGGATCGGGAGGATGAATGCAGGGTCTACTACCTACGCCAGCTCCTTTCAGAGTCGTTTCACTATGACTGAAAATGTTCCAAGCAGCACACAGTACCTGGAAATCACAAGTCTCACAACTGGAGATTCTGCTGTTTACTTCTGTGCTCGTGACCACAGTGTCTCAGAACAGTGGAGGAGCTGCATAAAAACCCTGACAGACCACAGTAGTGATGTGATGATCAGTTTACCAATGTACCATAACTCACAGTGTTCTGAATATTTATTTAGCACTACTAAATAGTTTAGTCTTGTGGCTCTGAAATGTGATATGAAAATGTGAAAATAAATAAATAGGTAAATTTAAAATAAATAAATAAATAAATAAATTAAATATATATATATATATATTTTTTTTTTTTTTTTTTTGCCATTTTCTGGAAAAAAAGTCCATAAAAATAAATAAAAGTAAATAAAAAAGAGAAGATGCATGAAAAAATATGTGACAATGACATGTAAATATGATTCTGTACAAAATTAAGATTATGACATGGCTTACTATAAAATATAATATGATTTTTACAAAAACATTCTGAAAGTGTGTGGTTTATTTATTTATTTATTTATTTATTAGTTATTAATATACCATCATTCTACCAAACGCTACACTGGCCAAAAGATTTCAGAATGACAGAAATGGTTAAATGTAAAGTAAGTAAGTAAGTAAATAAGACACAAAACCAGTCTGCTTAAAACTATCTAATGAACCATCACATATAAATAATGTTTAATCAATATAACATCAAGATGGCACTTCACATGTGTGTCAATAACAAATTCCAAGACAGTTCATAGTAACGAAAATAAAAACTGATATGTAGCTCCTTACACAACAGTTAACATAACACAAAAACAGCCAAATATAATTTAACCAAATGTGATGACTACTGGGATTAAACCGTGTGTCTGCACTGCATCAGAAAACATCACATCTCATGTCTGCTGAAGGTGGAGTCAGTGCAAAAGCGTTTTGTCTGTCACCCAGTCTTATTGGACTGTAGAGAGGACGACAGAGAACAGTGGACACAGTTGAACATGATGGACTGTAGGACAGGACTGCTGCTCTTAACTATCTGCTGGGCAGGTCAAGAGATTCACCAGTCTGAAGAGAATGTTCCACATTGAAAACAAGCATCTTAAAGACATGGACTGTTTTCTTGTTTGTCTTCACAGGTGTTGATGGTCAGACTCTGACTGAATCTGGACCTGCAGTGAAAAGACCTGGAGAATCCCACAGACTGACCTGTACAACATCTGGATTCACACTCAGCAACTACACCATGGCCTGGATCAGACAGGCTCCTGGAAAAAGAATGGAGCTCATCGCTTACATCAGTGCTGTTGATAGTGATGGCAATTTCTTTTCTGTGTCATACGAAGTTGGTCTCAACCCCTCCAGAGATGACGACAGAGACCAGCTGTATCTGAAGATGAACAGTCTGAAAACTGAAGATTCTGCTGTTTATTATTGTGCTCGAGAACCACAGTGACTGGAGTTATTTCAGAGGCTGTACAAAATCCTACAAGACTCCTATCTTCAGTTTTCTGAAAAATGACGAGCCAGTTGTTGATTATTGTGCTTTAGAGTAAGAGTGACTGGAGTTTCTGCACCTCTGATACAAACACCTGTGTCATTCATTCTTTATGACTAATCATAAAAGTAAAGAAAACATCATGAGTCTCACAGATGGATCATAACTGTCAGTTCCTCCTACCAGCAAACTAAGCAAAAATAAATTCATGATATTACAACAAAGAACACTAGGACCTTACAATCATTAGGATCAGTTAAATTATGGATTTTTTTAATGTTTAATAGAAACTTTAACTCCAAATACAGTGATCACGTTAATAAAAATGTAATGTTGAAAAGTTGATATTGTACTTAAAGTCAGAGGTGGGTAGTAACGCATTACATTTAACCCGTTACATTTTCTTAAGTAACTTTTTACATAAATTGTACTTTTAAGAGTACTTTTAAAATGACATACTTTTTACTTTCACTCAAGTACATTTATGAAGAAGAAACACTACTTCTGCTCCATTACAATGGCGTACATTCCGCTCGTTACTTTTACTTTTTGTCATTTGTTAAAGCGTGAACCATTTGTTTTGTTTTGTTAGAAAGACTTCCACCAAAAACTCACATGACCGCGTTTCACCACTGCGTTTGACTCCGCGCCACCAATCAGATGTAGCCAGGCAGTCACATGACAGCTCGTACCGGTTTCATGCAGGAGCAGAGTGAGGCACCGGAACACAAACACAGCAGCGGACGTGAGCAATGGATGAAACAACAGCTTGTGATTTGGATTTAGAGGAGACGAAGACGAACACCCCTTGGGGCCGGCTCGTGGCATAGGCCACATAGGCGGTTGCCTCAGGCACCAACTGCAGGAGGGGGCACCGCCAGTATAACATAAAATAATAGACGTAACAATTACAGCAAACAAAGAAATACTAGTGCTGATAATGTGGTAATTTCTTGTTAACTATCTTAAAAACAAAGAAATGAAAAAATAAAACAACAACCCCCCTTGTAATTTCTCAGGTGAACACTCCCTGACCCAGTGCTCACTGTGTGTGTGTGTGTGTGTGTGTGTGTGTGTGTGTGTGTGTGTGTGTGTGTGTGCGTGCGTGCGTGTGTGTGTGTGACAGAGTCAGACAGGTGTTGTTGAACTAAGCATCCAGGCAAAGGCTGGAGAATTTATCACCATGAAAAGGCCTTCCAAGCCCTTAGCTGCACAGTTTAGAAGCAGAGAAAAGAAGAGGCTGAAAAGTAATCCAAGTATAGAGGTATGGAACTTTTTATAATGTTAAAAAACATTTGATATTACTAGCAAAAGCCAGCTGAATTGAAATGAAGCAAAGTTAGCTACTAATGGTACTGTAGATGAATAAGATATAAGATATTTGCTAAGGTGTGTGGTTAACTGCTGACCTGGGTTATATGTCTTTCTATGTGGCTTACTGCTGGTTGGCTGGTTTATGTATGTTTCTGTCTGATTTACTGTTGGTTGGCTGATTCAGCTTCAGCAGAGACATGTCTGCTGGAAGAGTGACGATAAGTGGACAGAATCTGCAGCCTGAAGACACAGCTGTTTATGACAACAGACCTGCACAAATACCCAGCAGCCACTGCAATACCAGAGAAACTATGAACAACGTGAGCTGTATAAATCATATAATATGAGTGCATGATGCTTTCACCTCAGCTTCGAGTTTGGGAAATGTGAAAACACAATATATAGGAATATTAGTAATGTGAAGATGTCATCAAGAAGAAAATAACTAATAATATTGTTTTATCTTTAAAAAAAAATTGACAAATTATCGAATGTGTTTTTTTTATATCTCACAGTAATTCATACAGAAACATTTCCCAACAGTTTGAACATGGTACTGTTTTTTTGCAGCTAAAAATGTAAAAGTAAAGACAAGTAACAGCTGTTACTAAATGATAATGACTTCAAAAGTTCAAAAAATAAAATAAAATATATAAAAACATTTACATTTAACACACCATATTTCTACTTTTTCAAAAATGAAAAAATAATGAATGGATCTTAATCACAGAACAAGTTCACTTAAGTTTGTTTTCCTCCAAAAAGGTGGAGTCAATGCAAAACTCCAAAGCCCTCTACCTCTACTTATCTGACTGCAGGACTCATACCAGAGAACAGTTGAACATGATGGACTGTAGGACAGGACTGCTGCTCTTAACTATCTGCTGGGCAGGTCAGGATATTCACCAGTCTGAAGAGAATGTTGTAGCTCAAAAAAGAAAAAAAAAAAAACAAGCCGTTCATAGACACTGACTTTTTTTTTTCACAGGTGTTGATGGTCAGACTCTGACTGAATCTGGACCTGCAGGGAAAAGACCAGGAGAATCCCACAGACTGACCTGTACAACATCTGGATTCACATTCAGCAGCTATGCCATGGCCTGGATCAGACAGGCTCCTGGAAAAAGACTGGAGTGGATCACAAGTATCAGTACTGGTGGGGGTGGCACTGACTATTCCCAAACATTTCGAGGCCGTTTCACCATCTCCAGAGACAACAGCAGAAACCAGCTGTATCTGCAGATGAACAGTCTGAAAACTGAAGATTCTGCTGTTTATTATTGTGCTCGACACCCACAGTGACTGGAGTTATTTCAGAGGCTGTACAAAATCCTACAGTACTCCTATATTCAGTTTACTGAAAAATGAGGAGTCAGTTGTTGATTATTGTGCTTTAGAGTAAGAGTGACTGGAGTTTCTGCACCTCTGATACAAACACCTGTATCATTAATTCATTCTGACTAAACATAAAAGTAAAGAAAACATCATGAATCTCACAGATGGATCATAATTGTCATTTCCTCTTGTCACCAAACTAAGCAAAATAAATTCATGATATTACAACAAAGAACACATGGACCTTCTCCAAAAGCATGTACTTCTCTCAATTTGTCTCTGAATTGAGATCACACATCATCTACTCAGTCACTCAACTTAACCATATTAAAGCAAAAGACTTTAAACACTGGACGTACAGTGAAATGTTCCACATACAGTGTTTATATTTTATATAGCTGCTATGACAAAGTTGTGGGTTTGCTTTAAGTTGTGCATCGATGTTTCCATATTTTGACATAAGACTCATCAGGAACAGTGCTTCAACTATTAACTTTGAATTCAGCTTCTAAATGTATCAATAACACATCATGATTAAAATACAGAGAAAGACTTGACAATACATTTTTAAAATAAATAGAACAATTATTTTTTGCTTCATTCATTCATTCATTCATTCAACACACTTGTATCCCAGAATGCAATGGGTGAAACCACAGATAAATCTGTTTATATTATTTACTGTATTGTCATTTAATTCTGTTAAATGAACTAAAACAAAGTGCAGATGTCCATTTAAAACATTAGAGGGTAGAAAAGAACTGAGGAGGATAATTACACCAACATCAGTAAAGGACAACCACTGCTTGTGATGGAAAGAATTACAATCATTTGCATCATTTAAATTATGGACTTTTTATGTTAGATGGAAAGTTTAACTGTAAATGCAGTGATCACGTTAATAAAAATTTTATATTGAAAATATAATATTGATATATAATATAATATAAAATATAATATAATAAATATATGATAAAATATAATATTGATATATAATATAAGATTGAAATATATATACAAACTGAATCAGTTTATAAAGACTTAAAGTATATGATGCTTTAAAGAACACATTTAGCTTAAACAGGTCAGTGCACAGTGACACCAACACCAACAGATCTGCACAAATATCCAAACCATCCAGACTTTAATACACATGACTCCTGAAACAAATAAAGAGTACATATAAAGCAGAAAAGAACAATGTTTTTTTTGGTGTTTTTTTTAAGTTATCAGATACATTTTAGCTCAGGCCTAAAACAGTTCTTAAATAATTAATTCTCTGTCCTTTTTTTGTGTTTTATTTATTTTTTTTTTTTTAATGTGATATCAGTTCCCAAACCTTTGTTTTTTTTTTTGTTTTGTTTTGTTTTGTTTTTTTCATGGCATAGTGGATTAAGCAAAATGTTTCAGGACTCCTGAAGGAATCGATTACTTATGAGAACAAGCAGAGTTGTTCCCTTTTATACCAGTAGGGGGAGGTCTATGCAAAGTTTTATTGCTTATAAATGCAACACAATCAACTCTCACAGCATTTGTCAAAGAACAACTGGGAGAGTTTTTCATCTAAATAGAACTGATCATCATTCATAATGGAAAATACACTCACATGGACTGTATTTGTGTTTATACTTCACATACATGGTAAAAGGATCATCTACTTGAACACATTTAAATGACTCTGTGTTAAATATCTAATCTGTGATACAGTGTATTTGATTCCTTTTTTCTTTGTTTACAGGAGTTTGGTGTGAGATCAAACTGGACCAGTCATCCTCTGAGGTGAAAAGACCTGGAGACACAGTGCAGATGTCATGTGTCATTTCTGGTTATAGCATGACGAGCAACAACATCCACTGGATACGACAGAGGCCAGGACAAGCTCTGGAATGGGTTGGGTTAATGGACACAGGCAATAATTCTCCTCTCTATGGCAGCTCTTTCCAAAGACGTTTCACCATGACTGAAAATGTTCCCAGCAGCACTCAGTACCTGGAAATCACCAGTCTGACAACAGACGATTCTGCTGTTTACTTCTGTGCTCGTGAGCACAGTGACTGAAGACAGTGGAGCAGCTGAATAAAAACCTGTGCACACACACATTAAGGGTTTGAGTAAAACAATATTATCTCAGAAGTACATGAATGAGTTTCACAACACATTTGTACAGTTTCCACTAAATATTATGTCCAGAAATGTTTAGAACTAAAGAGTCGACTTCACATGAAGAAAAAATAACAGGAGAAACATTTGACCAAAACATGACTTTGAGGATTGTCTTCAGTCTAAAATATATCCCAAATGCTGGTTTATTGTATGAAATGATGAGAAGACAATAATGAATAAAAACTGATATTAATAAATATTTTTTCATGTTTCAAACAAACAAACCATCTCTTTCAAACAGTGCTGTCACTGCAGTGTTTTTTTCTCTTTTTGAGATTTTTAGTAAATGACTATATGCACTAACTGTGGTGCATTTGAGAATGTTTTTTTTCCTTGAAGCTTCATGATTTTTTGCATATTTATGACTTTAAAGCATCTGCAATTACTGTCCAAGTGTTTTAAATCTGTACGTCTGCAGAAAACTCCTGATGTAATAACAAAATATAATCAGACAATTAACATACATACACAATAATCTCGTATAATTCAGCACTGATGAATATCATTTATTAATTTCTTTTACTTACTTTTCAATCACATGCAATTATGATGCATTTGAGTCCGTTAAAATTTTAATTAAATTCATGTCATATATAGTGACCAAAAGCATCTATTGATCTAAAATGTTTCTCCTGTTAATACATGTAAATAATTGTTGTGAAATGCAGTTTCTCAGATTTTCATGAACATCAGATATGACCCATTTGGACGTTCACAGACTCTTTAGTGAATGTGGAAACACTTTCATCTGCTGCAGCATTGATTCACCAGTAAAACCCATGGAGTTTGACACATAACAGTAGTTGTAGAAAGTTGTTTTTAGGATAAGTTAATAATATATTTTAATTTTCAGTTTAACCATTGAATTTAATCTGCACCTTTATGAACATCTACACAACCAGTAAATGAAATAAAGGAAAATTGCTGAGAGAAATATTATAATAAACAGTGATAAAGGAATAGTTAAATATAGGAAGTCACAACAAAAATAGTTTCATGTCTTTGAGGGTAAATAATATTCTCACAACTTCTATTTACTGTGTTGGAGGTGAAAGTGTTTTTTATTTAATATTAAAATAACCTGATTATTATTCAGTAGGTTCACTATGAATCTGATGTAGGAGGAGCTACTGTAAACAAATTGTCCCCAGAGTCCAGTACAGATTCTATTTAAAGCACAATCATGGATTTCAGCCTTAAACACACTGTAAACATGGCTGACAGAATGAGAACATTCTTGGTGTTTGCTGTGTTGGTGTTAACAGGTGTTCAAGGCTGGAGCATAACACAGTCTGACCCAGTTGTGACCAGACCAGGAGAGTCTCACAGACTGACCTGTACAGCAACTGGACTGTCCTTCAGCAGCTACTATATGGGTTGGATCAGACAGGCTCCTGGAAAAGGACTGGAGTGGATCGCTGCTATACATTATGACAGTAGCGAAATGTACTATTCCCAGTCAGTCCAAGGTCGTTTCACCATCTCCAGAGACAACAGCAAAGAGCAGCTGTATCTGCAGATGAACAGTCTGAAAACTGAAGATTCTGCTGTTTATTATTGTGCTCGAGAGCCACAGTGACTGGAGTTAGTGAAGCAGCTGTACAAAATCTATACCCTGTATGTAATATAATGAACTCATCATGAAACATTCCTCTCTTTAATCTTCAACTGATTCTCTCTTTGAAAATCATTATCTGTGGAGCTCTTTAGCATCATACACAAACATCTTTGATTCAGCTAGAATTTTTATATATAAACTAAAAACATGCATCAAAAGAGTTACAATCTCATGATACAATGATTTTTTTGGTCACTTGAGCTTTTGATTTGGAAGAAAATGAATTTTGAGTAAATGTATCAAATTTAAACACACAGATTCCACTCTTCATCGTGGCCATAGTTAGTCTATAGAAACTGATTCAGTTTATAAAGGCTTAAAGCAAATGATGCTTTAAAGAACACATTTAGCTTTAACAAGTCAGTGCACAGTGACACCAACACCAGCAGATCTGCACAAATATCCAAACCATCCAGACTTTAATACACACGACCCCTGAAAATAATAAAGAGTACGTATAAAGTAGAAAAGAACAATGTTTTTTTTTAAGATATCAGTTGATCTTTTTTTTTTTTTGTAATTTAACATCAGTTCCCAAACATCTGTATTTTTTGTCTTTGTTTTTTTTGTTTTGTTAACTGCTAACACTTATACAATAATTATCATATTTTTAGATGTGTATATTTACAAATGTCTGCACCTTTACTGAACAGTTTGAGACAAATCAGTGATTTCTTGTCTCAAGTAATAATCACATTTGAAACATCAACAGTCAATGTACTTTTTTTTTAACAACTCTCAGTCTTGATTTAATTACTGTTTGCTGCCAAATTATTAGTTTTTCCAGTTGTTTTTTTTTGTTCATAGGGCCTAGTCTTTTACCATTATGCAATCATCATTGTTAGATCTAAATTGTAATTTCACTCCTCTAAAAAAGACATAATTCACTGTAGGCATGAACTGCATAGAAAGTATTTCTAAAATTTTCAGCTCTTACTCTTACTTTTAAAAAGACTTTAAACTCAATTGACTGTTGTTGTAACTCTTTTAACAATAAGTTCATGCACAGTTTTAGCAGTTTTGGTAACTACTTGTACAGTAAATATTCATGAGATGATCATTACCACACACATTACCCACAACATTATGTGTCCAAGCCAAATGTTTTGCAAATGTCCCAAATTCAGACACGGAGGACTAAACACGATGCCTATCGGTTCCTTCTGTGGGGAGGAGTCAATGTAAAACTCTGATGTCCTTCACCTCTACTTATGTGACTGCAGAGAGGACGATAGAGAACAGCAGACCCACAGTTTAACATGATGGACTATAGGACAGGACTGTTGTTTTTAACTGTCTTCTGGACAGGTGAAGATATTCAACACTGTTGTGATAACATTTTCAATAAAAATGTACTAGTTTGTAGACACTGAGATGCTGTGTTTATGTCTTACAGGTGTTGATGGTCAGACTCTGACAGAATCTGGATCTGCAGTAAAAAGTCCTGGAGAATCCCACAGACTGACCTGTACAACATCTGGATTCACAATGAGCAACCACTGGATGCACTGGGTCAGACAGGCTCCTGGAAAAGGACTGGAGTGGATCGCTGCTGTTGACTATGGTGGTAGTAGCAAATACTATTCCCAGTCAGTCCAAGGTCGTTTCACCATCTCCAGAGACAACGGCAGGAACCAGCTGTATCTGCAGATGAACAGTCTGAAAACTGAAGATTCTGCTGTTTATTATTGTGCTCGTGATCCACAGCGTCTGGAGTTAGTGAAGCAGCTGTACAAAATCCTCAAAAATGCTAGTGTAGTAGTTACTTTATATAAACACTAGTGGGTTGTCAATATCAAGTTGCTGTCTCCTGCATCCACAGACATTACAATCAGTTCCATAATCATGATTTTTAACTAGAGTGAGTGATTAGTGAAAATAAACAATCAAATGTTAAAATATTATTTTGCATGAGGTTGTGTTTGAGGTTAATGTACAAGTTATATTGTATTAAACAGAGCCTGTAGTGCTCCTCATTGTGTAAATATAGTTTTAAAACATCCTTACAATTTTACACAAGCTCAAATATTATCATGAAATATTTGTGGAAAAATCTTTTTTGCATTTTAAAATGTGTGGCTGCATCAGACATGCACAAACAAAAGTAAATGTTGTTTATTAATTATTATTATTATTATTATTATTATTATTATTATTATTATTATTATTATTATTATTATTATTATTATTATTTATTGTTAACATGAAAACATTTACAAAACTAAATTCTTAACAGTTTCAACATGTCATGACCTATCTGTGTTTCATTACGTTGCTGAAACATCCAGATCTCACCTCGATGGAACAGAGCATGTGCAGAAGGGAGCATGTGGGTTTGAAGAATGAAACAAAATGGAATTCAATGACATAAGAGTGACTGTTAATGCAATATATCATAAATGCGTAGGTTATCCAAAACCCCTTTTCACTACTGTATATTGTACTTACAGGACGTGCAATACAACTCACAGTGAGTGAATGAGAACTTACTTTGATCCACACATCACACACTGTTACTGCCACTTTCTCACAAACATGCCCCAACTGGCTGATCACACTTAACCCTTAAAGACCCAAAGAGCCACTGGCAACCAAAAGCATCTACTGATCTGAAATGTTTAATACCTGGTGATCCACTAATCCTATCAATACATGTAAATATTGGTGGAAAATGTAGTTTATCATCTTTTCATGGTCATCAGATATGACCCATTTGAACGCTCAGAGCCTCCGTAGTTACCATGGAAACACCATCATTTTCTACAACATTAATTCACCTGTAAAACCCATGAAGTTGGATCAATGACAGTGGATGGAAATGCTTGGTTTTATACTCAGTTATTTATATATTTGCTGAAAAAGTCACTTTTTCTTCAATGTTCTCTGTTTTTGTTATAATATTTTTAGTCTGGACTTAACACATAAAGACCCAAACATCCACTAGTGACCAAAAGCATCTCCTGATCTAAACTGTTTAATGTCTGTTGATCCACTAATCCTGTCAATACATGTAAATATTGGTGGAAAATGCAGTTTTTCATCTTTTCATGGTCATCAGATATGACCTGTTTGGATGTTCAGAGGCTCTGTAGTGAACCCTCAACTTTAATCTGAGTTTTAATGAACTACATGATCAGCAAATTAAATATAGGAAAATACCTGATGTACACTTAAAAAATGCAAAATACAGAGGATAAAAATATAATTATTGGTTTTAAATCACTTAAGAAAGGTTAAATAGAGAGAAAAAATAATTTGCCACATAAAAGTAGCACTGGGTCTTTTAATGCTCAGTTTTAACTCTAATAATAAAGTACAAGTTACTACTACCTGATAGTGCTGCTTATTTTCAATTACACACATGCTAACGTCACTGTCTCAAAAGTACACTCACAAGCCCTGGTGGGAAAGACGTGCAATGAGAAACAATAAACCTCTTTTCCACCATTCTTTCAGCCTGTTTTACTTCTCATTCAGAGTCAAACACTTTGCTTCAATGACTGATGCTCTCATATCTTGTTCCTTCTAGTACTGCATATTCAAAACCTCTGGTAAAATGCAAATTCACTCACTGGTGCACACTCCCCTCCTATTCTACCAGCTCTATATGTATACTTCATGTTGAGTTTTGCTGTTGCAGACTCAGTAAAGTCCCCACTATGACATTTGTACAGAGCGTCTTCATCCTGGCTCTTCTTTCAGGTGAGTGAAGTCGAGCTGAGGAAGAAGAAGGATGGATGTTGACTTCCCTTCATCTAAACTCTGTGTCTCTTTCAGCTGCTCAGGCCCAGACTCTGACCTCCTCAGAGCCGGTGGTCAGCAGACCTGGACAATCAGTCACATTGTCCTGTAGAGTCCAAGGACTTTCTCTACAGTAGAGTGGCTGCACTGGATTCGACAGAAAGAGGGGAGAGAACTGGAATGGATCGGACACATCGACGATGGAACGGGCACTGTATTTGCCTCAAGTCTCCAAGGCCAGTTTTCTATCACCAAAGACACTTCCCAAAATACTGTGTCTTTACTGGTGAAAAGTCTCAAACAAGAGGACACCGCTGTTTATTACTGTGCCAAAGCTACACAGTGACTTAATAAGGCTACACAAAAACTAAACACTGATCTGTGTATGAGAGGCACTGAAGCATGTAAAGGCTTTGAAAACACTTTACATGAAAAACATTCAACAAATGCACAAAAACATCCACATGAATATTTTGTACTCTGTGATTTAATGTGGTCACTTTCAGCAATATTACTCAATTTCAGTTCAATTACTGATTCACTTCATTGATGGACACATCTAAGATGCCCTCTTTTTGACATATATGAGGACATATAAATATATATATATATGTCACAATGCCACTTTATTTCATTGTTTCATTGTTGCTGCTACATGCATCATCACTATAACCTATAGTTTTGATGTTATTTTATTATTATTTTTATTTTTATTTTTTATTTTGTTTGCGCATTTTAAGGTACTTTTTATTCTACCCTATTTGCCTTTTATATATTTTATTTTAGATTTTATCCCTTTATCCTCCATGCTACAAACCGAACTTGGGTAACTATATTTTGTTCTATCATGTGCCACTGATCGAATGACAATGAAGCAGTCAGTCAGTATAATAATAATCTATAATAACAGTAGTATAATATTATAATCAGTATAAGGAAACCAGTCTTTATCAACTCTATAAATGAAAATAGTGACAGATTAAAAACAAAATGCTTAATGATGTGGTCCATTTGAGTTGTTCCTTGTGAGGAGGAGTCAATCCAAAACTGATCTCATCCATCTCTACATATTTGACTGCAGACGACAGAGAACAGTGGACACAGTTTCATCTGATGGACTATAGGACAGGAGTGCAGCTTTTATCAATCTGTGTTTTATGTATAAGTGTTCTACATTATTTCATAGTAATTTGACTTTGAAGCTCTTTACACACACACTGAGACCACTAATGATCATGAGTGTTTATGTGTATTTATACATATTGATTTTGATTTATTTTACTTTTTTACATTTGTTGTTGAAGCAAAATTAGTTTGAAGGGAAACATGATCAGTACTGTATAAATACTGGATATTCTGACACAGTAAAAATGTCTTAGGTCTTTATATTTCAGCCCTGCAGACATGTCCAGGCCATGACTGTCATGAGGATTAAATGGTGCAGAAAATGGTTGGATGGAAAAAGGGATATAGGCCATTAATTTATTACCTCTGCCAAGGAGGTTATGTTTTTGCCAGGGTTTGTTTGTCTGTCTGTCTGTTTGTCTGTCCGTTAGTGTGCAACATAACTCAAAAAGTTATGGACAGATTTTGATGACATTTTCAGGGTTTGTTGGAAATGGGATAAGGAAGAAATGATTAAATTTTGGTGGTGATTGGGGGTGGGGGGGCCCACGGGGGGGGGGGCACTGATCAGCCTTGGCGGAGGTCTGCGCTCTCCGAGTGCTTCTAGTTTATTGATAGGTCTGTATAGAAATGCCACTGACTTGTGAACTGTGCACACCACTATGAATACACTTGATCCATGTTTCCCATATGAACCTGTAGGGGGAGGTCTATGCAAACTTTTGCTGCTTTATAAACACTGTTCCAGCAGCTGTGAATTCATTTGAGTCACAACAACCAGGAATTTTATTGTGAGCAGAAAATATTAACCTGCACTTTCTGCCACAATGGAGGCTACAGTTATCTGGGGTTTAATGATTATAATCAGCATTAATGGTACAGTAGAACTTTTTGTTCTTTTTATTGTGTACAAGTTTGATGGGTTATGAACAATGTTTTGTTTTGTTTTGTTTTGTTTTGTTTTTTTTGCTTTCAGGAGTTCACAGTGAGATCAGAATGGATCAGTCGTCCCCTCAAGTGAAAAGACCTGGAGACACAGTCAGAATGTCCTGTACCATGTCTGGATTTACCATGACAGACTACTACATTCACTGGATACGGCAGAGGCCAGGACAAGCTCTGGAGTGGATCGGGAGGATGGACACAGGAAAAAATTCTCCTCGCTACGGCAGCTCTTTCCAAAGTCGTTTCACCATGACTGAAAATGTTCCCAGCAGCACACAGTACCTGGAAATCACAAGTCTCACAACTGGAGATTCTGCTGTTTACTTCTGTGCTCATGACCACGGTGTCTCAGAACAGTGGAGGAGCTGCATAAGAACCCTGACAGACCACAGCAGTGTTGTGATGACCAGTTTACCGATGTGCCATAACTCACAGTGTTCTGAATATTTATTTAGCACTACTAAAGAGTTTAGTCTTGTGGTTCTGACATGTGATATGAAAATGTGAAAAAAATAAAAATTAAAATATAAATAAATAAACAAATAAATAAATAAATAACAAAATGAATCTTTTTTTGGCAATTTTCTGGAACGTAGTGAATGAACTAAATAAAAAAGAGAAGATGTTTGAAAAATTTGAGACAATGATATCTAAATATAGGTCTGTACAAAATTACGATTATGACATTGCTTGCTAACATATTCTAATTTTTAAAAAAATCTCAAAGTGCAAGGACATATAGATAGATAGATAGATAGATAGATAGATAGATAGATAGATAGATAGATAGATAGATAGATAGATAGATAGATAGATAGATAGATAGATAGATAGATAGATAGATAGATAGATAGATAGATAGATAGATAGATAGACTTTATTGTCTGTCACAAGTGACACAAGAACCCTTAACACTACACAAAAACCAAACACTCATGTATGAGAGGCACTGAAGCATGTTAAGGCTTTGAAAACACTTTACAAGGAAAGCATTAAACAAATGTACAAACTCATCCACATGGATATTTTGTCTGCATGAGAAGCAGATTGTGTTACATAAATAGCCTCTGATATGTATTTCTTTCCGTTAAAAATATGTCAGTATAATGAAACCAGTCTTCATAAGCTCTATATGAAAATACTGACAGTTTTTTTTTAAAAAAAGCTTAATGATGTGGTCCACTTGAGTGGTTCCTTGTGAGGAGGAGTCAATCCAAAACTGATCTCATCCATCTCTACATATTTGACTGCAGACGACAGAGAACAGTGGACACAGTTTCATCTGATGGACTATAGGACAGGAGTGCAGTTTTTATCAATCTGTGTTTTATGTATAAGTGTTCTACATTATTTCATAGTAATTTGACTTTGAAGCTCTTTACATACACACTGAGACCACTAATGATCATGAGTGTTTATGTGTATTTATACAGTATTCATTTTGATTTATTTTACTTTTTACATTTGTTGTTGAAGCAAAATTAGTTTGAAGGGAAACGTGATCAATACTGTATAAATACTGGATATTCTGACACAGTAAAAATGTCTTAGGTCTTAATATTTCAGCACTGCAGACATGTCCAGGCCATGACTGTCATGAGGATTAAATGGTTCAGAAAATGGTCTGATGGAAAACGGGATATAGGCCATTATTTGTTTATTGATAGGTCTGTATAGAAATGCCACTGACTTGTGAAGTGTGCACACCACCATGAATACACTTGATGCATGTTTCCCATATGAACCTGTAGGGGGAGGTCTATGCAAACTTTTGCTGCTTTATAAACACTGTTCCAGCAGCTGTGAATTCATTTGAGTCACAACAACCAGGAATTTTATTGTGAGCAGAAAGTATTAACCTGCACTTTCTGCCACAATGGAAGCTGCAGTTATCTGGGGTTTAATGATTATAATCAGCATTAATGGTACAGTAGAACTTTTTATCTTTTTATTGTGTGCAAGATTGATGGGTTATGAACAATTTTTTTTTTGTTTGTTTTTTTGCTTTCAGGAGTTCAGAGTGAGATCAGAATGGATCAGTCGTCCCCTCAAGTGAAAAGACCTGGAGACACAGTCAGAATGTCCTGTACCATGTCTGGATTTGACATGACAAGCTACTACATTCCCTGGATACGCCAGAGGCCAGGACAAGCTCTGGAGTGGATCGGAGAGATGAATGCAGGGTCAAACTCTGCTACCTATGCCAGCTCCTTTCAGAGTCGTTTCACCATGACTGAAAATGTTCCCAGCAGCACACAGTACCTGGAAATCACAAGTCTCACAACTGCAGATTCTGCTGTTTACTTCTGTGCACGCAGGCACAGTGTCTCAGAACAGTGGAGGAGCTGCATAAAAACCCTGACAGACCACAGCAGTGATGTGATGATCAGTTTACCAATGTACCATAACTTACAGTGTTCTGAATATTTATTTAGCACTACTAAATAGTTTAGTCTTGTGGCTCTGAAATGTGATATGAAAATAAATAAATAGATAATTAAAAAAAAAAAAAAAAATTTTTTTTTTTTGTACAAAGTTTGTCCGTTGCACTATATATGCACCTATGATATCATGATACAACATTTTCAGCAGTGATATCTTCACACATAGTACATCAATGAACAATAGTAAGAATGAGGATAAGGCATATATTTTTAAATAAAATTCAAACTGCTTTAAGATTTAATACAAGTGACCATCAGTAAATGGTGTGTGTGTCTTCCATTTAAGTATGTGTTCAGTAATACGCAAATATAGAATGTGTCATCTATGTAAATGTGTAACTGTACTTTAGTTATAAGGAAGTGACGTGTGTTTGTGTCAGTCAGAGGAGATCCCTTCAGTTCATCTTCATCATCAGTCATGTTCTCTGTAGCTCTGATACTGCTGTTGGCATCTGGATCCTGTGAGAAACTTTCAGTGGATTGACTTTACTAAACACATGGTAAACATGTATGAGTCAGATGAATGATGGAGATAATGTTGGTTTGTGTTTCCACAGGTGTGTACAGTATAGACCTGATCCAGCCAGACTCAGTGGTCCTGCAGCCTGGACACACTTTGACCATCAGCTGTCAGGTCTCTGGTTATTCTCTGACTGACAGCTATGCAACAGGTTGGATCAGACAGCGTGAAGGAAAACTGATGGACTGGATTTTTGATCAGTGGGGAGGAAGTAGTGGCAGCGTTTATAAAAACAATGCATTTCAAAACAAGTTCAGCTTCAGCAGAGACATGTCTGCTGGAAGAGTGACTATAAGTGGACAGAATCTGCAACCTGAAGACACAGCTGTTTATTACTGTGTACGTCGCCCCACAGTGACACAAACACCAACAGACCTGCACAAATACCCAGCAGCCACTGCAATACCAGAGAAACTATGAACAAAGTGAACTGTATAAATCATATAATGTGAGTGCATGATGCTTTCACCTCAGCTTCAAGTTTGGGAAATGTGATAAAGACAAAATATGGGAATATTAGTAATGTGAAGATGTCATCAAGAGTAAAATGACCATCAATATTGTTTTTTCTTTAAAAAAGTGACATGTAATATTGAATGTGTTTTCTTTATATCTCAGAGGAATTAATACAGAAACATTTCCCATCAGTTTGAACAACATGGTACTGTTTTTTTTGTAGCTCAAAATGGAAAAGCAAATACCAGTAACAATTATTACGAAATGATATTTACTTCAAAAGTACAAAAAATGAAATGAAATAAAATAAAATATAATTATTTAAAAATGTTTACATTTAATGCACCATATTTCTGCTTTTTCCAAAATTGAGAAGATTAATGAATGGATCTTAATAACGGTACAAGTTCACTTAAGTTATTTCCTGCAAAAAGCAGGAGTCAATGCAAAACTCCAAAGCCCTCTACCTCTACTTATCTGACTGCAGGACTCATACCAGAGAACAGTTGAACATGATGGACTGTAGGACAGGACTGCTGCTCTTAACTATCTGCTGGGCAGGTCAAGATATTCACCAGTCTGAAGAGAATGTTGTAGCTCAGAATCAAGCAGCTTATAGACATTGACTGTTTTCTTGTTTGTCTTCACAGGTGTTGATGGTCAGACTCTGACTGAATCTGGACCTGCAGTGAAAAGACCTGGAGAATCCCACAGACTGACCTGTACAACATCTGGATTCACATTCAGCAGCTACTGGATGGCCTGGATCAGACAGGCTCCTGGAAAAGGACTGGAGTGGATCATTGCTATCCGTCATGACAGTGGCTGTATTTACTATTCCCAGTCAGTCCAAGGCCGTTTCACCATCTCCAGAGAACGGCAGAAACCAGCTGTATCTGCAGATGAACAGTCTGAAAACTGAAGATTCTGCTGTTTATTATTGTGCACGACACCCACAGTGACTGGAGTTAGTGAAGCAGCTGTACAAAATCTATACCCTGTATGTAATATAATGAACTTATCCCTTTGTTATAGAAACATACATCTCTTTTATCTTCCATTGATTCTCCCTTTCAATATTATTATCTGTGAAGTGTAGCGGTCCCTCGGATTAAAGTCTCAGATCCAGAGCGTTTCATACAGGTGCTTTAATCACAGTTTGTAACACCATGAAAACTATACAAAAAACACAAAACAACACAGTATACAATTTAACAAACAATTCACACTAAACATTCACAATAATTAACACACTAACACAGCACTGCACCTCGCTCCGCTCTCCGAGGGCGCTATCCAATGTCCAGAATGAAGCCGTCTCTGCTAGCCAACGTTTAGCTCCGTCTACACATTACAATAGTAAACCGGACTAACACGGAGATGCACAAACAAAACAAAGCAAACAAAAGGCATACAAAATGGTTCAAACAAGTCTCAAACAAATAAACAATATAAATCATCAATTATATTTGCATTTTTACCACATTCTCAAGTCCGCGGCTCCACACTATCAGGTAAAAGCCGGAAGTGTAACTCAACAAAAAAAACACACGAAGAGTTACAGTTTCATGATTTAAAGATTTTTGGATCACTTTAGCTTTTGATATCGAAAAAAAATATTTTGAGCAAATGTATAAAATGTAAACACACAGATTCCACTCTTCATCGTGACCATAGTTAGTCTATATAAACTGATTCAGATTACTTTAAAGAACACATTTAGCCTAAACAGGTCAGTGCACAGTGACACCAACACCAACAGATCTGCACAAATATCCAAACCATCCAGACTTTAATACACATGACCCCTGAAACAAATAAAGAGTACATATAAAGTAGAAAAGAACAATGTTTTTTTTAAGATACCTGTTACATATTGACTCAGGCCTAAAGCAGTTTTGAAATATTTTCATTCTTTCTTTCTCTCTCGTTTTTTATTTAACATCAATTCCCAAATCTCAGTTTTTTTTTTTGTTTTTTTTTTTTGGTTTTTCTTTTGCTTTTTCATTTCATTATATAGTGAAGTTTGTAAAATATTTCAGGACTCTTGAAGAAATTGATTAAATAATAATTGTGATAATAATAAAAACAAACTAACTCCTGTCTGTGGAGGTTTTTATCCCCCTTCATGTGGAAACCAAAGCAGGAGTCGATGCAAATCTTAGATGTCCTCCACCTCTACTTATGTGAGTGCAGAGAGGACAACAGAGAACAGAGCAGTTCAACATGATGGACTATAAGACAGGACTGCTGCTTTTCATTATCTGCTGGGCAGGTGAAGATACCAAACAATTAATAACAAATCCATCTGGAGTCAAACTGTGATGCAGGTCTAATGCACTTTTTCTCCTTGAACAGGTGTTGATGGTCAGACTCTGACTGAATCTGAACCTGCAGTAAAAAGACCTGGAGAATCCCACAGACTGACCTGTACAACATCTGGATTCACATTCAGAGACTACGCCATGGACTGGATCAGACAGGCTCCTGGAAAAGGACTGGAGTGGATCGCTTTAATCAGTCAGCCTACTGGCAAAAATACTTACTATTCCCAGTCAGTCCAAGGTCGTTTCACCATCTCCAGAGACAACAGCAGAAACCAGCTGTATCTGCAGATGAACAGTCTGAAAACTGAAGATTCTGCTGTTTATTATTGTGCTTGACACCCACAGTGACTGGAGTTAGTGAAGCAGCTGTACAAAATCCTACATGTCAGTAAAGCAGAGATTCCTTAAAGGAAGTTTCATATTAGCGAACCATTGCAGTCGACAACATATGTTTATAATTGTACATAAACTGTGTAGAATATGTACAAAATCCAAATGTTGATAAGGAGAGAAATTGCACCAGAAACAGTCCTGAATTATTTATGAAATTAATACATTGCAGTTAAACTTGGAGCAGAACTGAGTTATGGAAGAGACAATCGCTGAATAAAATTTTCAGAGGCCAAGAGTCAACAGTAGAGAACATGAATGAGATGAAATCCTAAAAAGAGGGAAAAGCAAAAATGGTAAAAGTATATGTGTTTGTAAAATGAAAAAAAGCACTCTATGTTCAGTTTATTTCAAACTATCAAGAATCTGATAGATGAATGAATGAATTAATTAATGAAGAGTCTTTGAATAATCCTGTCCTGAGTTTTGTTTAGTGTTAGAGACAAGTGACAGACAAGGTTTCAGTCCTAAACCTTTGGGGTTTTTCATGTCATTTCTACAGTAAAACACTTTCAGTTCCTGGTGTTAAACTCTAGAGGACACACAAACAACTGATTAGAACCTTTTCCCTGTTTGTGTCCATCTGTCTGTCTATTGGTCTGTCTGTCTGTATCTATGTATGTTTGTTTGTCTGCTTATATTTCTGTTTATCAGGTTGTTGAATTTTTCACAAGGTGTGTCTCTACTATATCTTTGCCCTCAATGGGACAATGTTCTGTAGTTTGTGATCGTCTTGTTCACTGATGGGTAAAAGACAAGTGATGTTTCCACACATAATTTTATTGCTTATCTTTCATATATTAACTGTTTATCCTATATTGATGTTATTTGTTGTATTTTTTCTGCCATTAACAGACCAAAAACTTACCTCAATGTTTCTTGTCATCCATCACACCCCTGCTGAACAGATTCATTTAATAATGAATCCATTTAATACATATTCAGTCACATGACACAATTGTTTCTTGTATTATTGTTGACATGGTTTTTATATTTGATGCTGAAATTAAAGCATATGTGGAAACTTTAAAAGTGCATTTAAAGAAATTGTTCTTGGAATGCTTTTGCTGATGTCACTAAACACTGAAGTGAACTTTCAAACTCTCAGGCCTGTGAGGAGGAGTCAATGCAAAACTCACACCTTCCACATCTACTTATCTGACAACAGAGAAGAAAACAGACAGTAGTGGACCCATAGTTTAACATGATGGACTACAGGACAGGACTGGTACTGTTAACCATCTACTGGGCAGGTGAACATATCTGCTTATAATAAACTAAAGGGTGTCCTTCAAATACTGGCAGCTTATCGTATTTTCTTGGTTTTATTTACAGGTGTTGATGGTCAGACTGACTGAATCTGAACCTGCAGTGAAAAGACCTGGAGAATCCCACAGACTGACCTGTACAACATCTGGATTCACATTCAGCAGCTACTGGATGGCCTGGATCAGACAGGCTCCTGGAAAAGGACTGGAGTGGATCGCTGCTATGGGTACTACTACCACTCGCTATTCCCAGTCAGTCCAAGGCCGTTTCACCATCTCCAGAGACAACGGCAGAAACCAGCTGTATCTGCAGATGAACAGTCTGAAAACTGAAGATTCTGCTGTTTATTATTGTGCACGACACCCACAGTGACTGGAGTTAGTGAAACAGCTGTAGAAAATCCAACATGTCAGTAAAGCAGAGATTCCTTAAATGATATTTCATCTTAGCGAACCATTGTTGTCGACAACATATGTTTATAATTGTACATAAACTGTGTAGAATATGAACAAAATCTAAATGTCGATAAGGAGAGAAATTGCACCAGATACAGTCCTGAAGTATTTGTGAAATTAATACATAACAGTTAAACTTGAAGCAGGACTGAGTTACAGAAGAGACAATAGCTGAATAAAATTTTCAGAGGCCAAGAGTCAACAGTAAAGAACATGAATGAAATGAAATCCTAATTAAAGGGAAATCAAAAATTGTAAATGTGTAAATGTATACGTGTTTGTAGAATGAAAAAAAGCTTTATGTTCAGTTTATTTCAAACTATCAAGAATCTGATAAATAATTAAACTAGAAGCACTTGGAGAGCGCAGACCTCTGCCAAGGCATATCAGTGGGCCCCATGCCCCCCCCACCAAAATGTAATCATTTGTTCCTTGTGCCAGTGTCAATATTTCCTGAAATTTTTATCCAAATCCGTCCATAACTTTTTGAGTTATCTTGCACACAGACAGACAAACAGACAAACCAACGCCAACAAAAACATAACCTCCTTGGTGGAGGAAAGAAAGAAAGAAAGAAAGAAAGAAAGAAAGAAAGAAAGAAAGAAAGAAAGAAAGAAAGAAAGAAAGAAAGAAAGAAAGAAAGAAAGAAAGAAAGAAAGAAAGAAAGTCTTTGAATAATCCTGTTCTGAGTTTTGTTTAATGCTAGAAACAAGTGACAGACAAGGTTCCAGTCCTAAACCTTTGGGGTTTTTCATGTCATTTCTACAGTAAAACAGTTTCAGTTCCTGGTGTTAAACTCTAGAGGACACACAAACAACTGATTAGAACCTTTTCCCTGTTTGTGTCCATCTGTCTGTCTATTGGTCTGTCTGTATCTAAGTATGTATTTTTGTTTGCTTATATTTCTGTTTGTCAGGTTGTTGAATTTTTCACAAGGTGTGTCTCTACCATATCTTTGCCCTCAATGGGACAATATTCTGGAGTTTGTGATCGTCTTGTTCACTGATGGGTAAAAGACAAGTGATGTTTCCACACATGATTTTATTGCTTATTTTTCATATATTAACTGTTTATTTGGTTTTTTTTTCTGTCATTAAAAGACCAAAAATTAACCACAATGTTCCTTGTCATCCATCACACCCCTGTTGAACAGATTCATTTAATCATGAATCCATTTAATACATATTCAGTCACATGACACAATTGTTTCTTGTATTATTGTTGCCATGATTTTAATAGATGCTGAAACTAAAGCATATGTGGAAACTTTAAAAGTGCATGTAAAGAAATTTTTCCTAGAATGTTTTTGCTGATGTCACTAAACACTGAAGTGAACTTTCAAACTCTCAGGCCTGTGAGGAGGAGTCAATGCAAAACTCACACCTTCCACATCTACTTATCTGACGACAGAGAAGAAAACAGACAGAAGTGGACCCATAGTTTAACATGATGGACTACAGGACAGGACTGGTACTGTTAACCATCTACTGGGCAGGTGAACATATCTGCTTATAATAAACTAAAGGGTGTCCTTCAAATACTGGAAGCTTATTGTATTTTCTTGGTTTTATTTACAGGTGTTGATGGTCAGACTCTGACTGAATCTGAACCTGCAGTGAAAAGACCTGGAGAATCCCACAGACTGACCTGTACAACATCTGGATTCACATTCAGCAGCTACAGCATGCACTGGATCAGACAGGCTCCTGGAAAAGGACTGGAGTGGATCGCTTATATCCGTTATGACAGTAGCTACATTTACTATTCCCAGTCAGTCCAAGGTCGTTTCACCATCTCCAGAGACAATGGCAGAAACCAGCTGTATCTGCAGATGAACAGTCTGAAAACTGAAGATTCTGCTGTTTATTATTGTGCACGACACCCACAGTGACTGGAGTTAGTGAAGCAGCTGTACAAAATCTATACCCTGTATGTAATATGATGAACTTATCCCTTTATTACAGAAACATGCATCTCTTTTATCTTCAATTGATTCTCCCTTTCAATATCATTATCTGTGGAGTTCTTTATTATCATACACAAACATCTTCAATTCAGTTAGAATTTTCTTGTATAAACTAAAAACCTAAATCTAAAAAGTGACATTCTCATGATTCAATGATTTTTGGGTCACTTTCGCGCTTGATATGGGAAAAAAAAAAAAAAAAAAAAAAGAGCAAATTTTTTAAAAAAAAACATGATTGACATGTTGAACATGATGAACATGATTCCACTCTTAATCATGACCATAGTTAGTCTATATAAACTGATTCAGTTTATAAAGACTTAAAGTAAATGATGCTTTAAAGAACAAGTTTAGCTTAAACAGGTCAGTGCACAGTGACACCAACACCAACAGATCTGCACAAATATCCGAAACATCCAGACTTTAATACACATGACCCCTGAAACAAATAAAGAGCACATATAAAGTAGAAAAGAACGTTTTTTTTTTTTTTGATTTTTTTTTTTCTTTCTAAGTTATCAGATACATTTTAGCTCAGGCCTAAAAAAATTCTTAAATAATTAATTATCTTTCCTTTTTTGTATTTTTTTTTTTTATGTGATATCAGTTCCCAAACCTTTGTTTTTGTTTTGTTTTTTTCTTTTTTGTTTTTTTTCTCATTACAAAATGAATCAAGCAAAATGTCTCAGGACTCCTGAAGGAATCGATTACTTAGGAGAACAAGCCAAATTGTTCCCTTTTATACCAGTAGGGGGAGGTCTATGCAAAGTTTTATTGCTTATAAATGCAACACAATCAACTCTCACAGCATTTGTCTAAGAACAACTGGGAGAGTTTTTCATCTAAATAGAACTGATCATCATTCATAATGGAAAATACACTCACATGGACTGTATTTGTGTTTATACTTCACATACATGGTAAAAGGATCATGTAGCAAGAATAGGATACCAAATTATTTATTAATTGAGTGTTGATTTATTGATTAATTTAATCATAGATTTATAACTAAGCTTAAAATTAAATCAACCCAAAACAATAATTTGGAAATCTTGCATAGGTGGTGGAACTTTTTGACGGGACAGTGAACCCATGTGTGAATAACAGTACATAAAGCACAACTGAAGCAATGGATTTAAAGACACATCTTTTTAATCAGGCTTTTAACTAATTTTTTAAACTCTTCTTGTTCTTATTTTGTTTTATTTATTACTGATACTTTATCTATTCTATTTTATTTATAATCTTACGTATTTTACTCTTGGTACTGTATTTATTTTATTTTATTTATTCTCTTAGTCCTATGTTATGCTTTTAGTCTTTAGCTTTTAACGCCAGTGTTTCCTCAGGGGGGTCCTCCACACTGGGAGCTGTGTCTGGTCTGCTAGTGGGGGTACTGTCCTTGGGTCCCTTTGGCTCGGCTGGCTGGGGGTCCTCCCTTCGATGTGGGGGTCCACCTGTCTGTCGGAGTCGGGGGGCCTGGGTGCTGGTCCCCCCAATGGCACGGCCTGCGGCTCCTCCCAGTGTGGACGGCCCCAAAGGTGGCGTTTCCTTGATCCACAGTGCCATGCCATGTCTCCCTGTTGTGTGCGTGTGTGTGCGTGTGTAAGTGTGTGGGCGTGTGTGTATGTGTGTGTGTGTGCGTGTCTAGTATGGAGGGTGGGAGGGAGAGGTTTTCTTTGTAATTGTTTTTCTGTTTCTATTGTGTAATTGTTTTTAATTCTGTAAAGCACTTTGTGTTGCATCTGTGCATGAAAAGCGCTTTATAAATAAAGGTTGATTGATTGATTGATTTATACGCATATAAATAATTTATTAACTAAACTAAGACACACAAATAACATAAAGACAAGAGACAAATACAACAAAAGGAGCAGGAGATTATGGACAGGAGAATATGTAGATTAAGTTGGCAGATAGCTATATTCAAGATATTCTAATGTTAGTGAGGTTACGTTGAGGTAAACCTACTTAAATTGGAATAACACCAACTCAGATAAATCAGGAGCAAGTTTTCTTACAAGTTAGAGGCCTTCTGAAGTTTGCAGGCTGGAGAGGCCTTGACAGCGGATGGATGAAGTCTTCTGACGTAGTTCGAAGCAGGAACAGGCTGTGAAGCGGCGTGCTTGCGCTGGAGGCCTGAAGGTCTGGAGTTCTGAAGTTCTGTTGGCTGGAGGAGGTTCACAGCTGGCTCTGGCGGCTGGTTCTGGAAAGCTCGCCAGGAGAAGTGGAGAACAGCGGACGGAACAGCTCTTGGAGAGCTTAGAAGGTGGAACAGCTCTTTGCTGAAGTTGAGAGCAGCGAGGGTGGAAAAAGCTCTGCTCTGCTCTGTGAGAGCCTGGGAGATGGGAGAGACTCTGGAGATGGAAAAGACTCTTTGCGTAGGTGAGGGCCCAGAAGATGGACAGGACTCTGCTGAAAAGTTCTTTGCGTAGGTGAGAGCCCTGGAGATGGAAAAGACTCTGGAGAAAAGTTGGTTTCATTCACTTTTATAGTTCTGTCCAAAAACCAGCTTAACATGCCTTCCTTGTGCATATTGATGAGTCATCGATGCCTTGGGGCGTTGCCTTCTTTGTCTGTTTTCGGCGGGAAAACGCCTCCTCGTGAATATTTAAACGAGTTGTTTGCATATCTCAGTATCACGTTTCTCTTCCCTCTTGGGAAGACAGAGGGGGAGAGGACTGTGGGCAGCCTTGTAAGAAAACTTTGCATCCTTAAATAAGATCCTTAAATAAGATCACTTAAGCTTTATACATCACCTGTAACCTCACTTAAGCATCAGTAAAATAATAGCATGATTATTCAGACATGCTATAAGCAGTGATACTCTTACTTTCACATAATTCACCATGAACATGATCAGGACACACATATGTGAAACCACAGGTCAGGCAAATGGCTTAAGTATTACATGCATAAAAGAGTTAACGTGCTGAGTTAATCAACATTAACCCATAATGTAATACATTATTAACATGGCACATATAGGGATTTTGTCATTCAGTCCTTTGTTCGTTTCTGGGTTCATCTTCACCTTGGGATAAGCAACATGATAAAACCCAGATGTTGAGAGGACAAAGTCAGCTTAGTGTCAAAACCGAGTCCATTAGGCTCATTCCTTAAGATCATCTGTCTTCGTAAATGTCATTTGCAGAGGATGTCCGTGCACTGACCTGCTAACCAACCAATCAGCATGGTTGTTCAGGAATTTGGTTTGACACGGAGAGGAAGATAATATAATTTATAATTCTGTTTTTGAGTCTGTTCACTCACTCCACCGTCATGAGACTTCAATCATCTACTTGAACACATTTAAATGACTCTGTGTTAAATATCTAACCTGTGATACAGTGTATTTGATTCCTTTTTTCTTTGTTTACAGGAGTTTGGTGTGAGATCAAACTGGACCAGTCATCCTCTGAGGTGAAAAGACCTGGAGACACAGTGCAGATGTCATGTGTCATTTCTGGTTATAGCATGACGAGCTACAACATCCACTGGATACGACAGAGGCCGGGACAAGCTCTGGAATGGATTGGGAGAATGAGCACAGGCAGTAATTCTCCTCTCTATGGCAGCTCTTTCCAAAGACGTTTCACCATGGCTGAAAATGTTCCCAGCAGCACTCAGTACCTGGAAATCACCAGTCTGACAACAGACGATTCTGCTGTTTACTTCTGTGCTCGTGATCACAGTGACTGAAGACAGTGGAGCAGCTGAATAAAAACCTGTACACACACACACATTAAGGGTTTGAGTCAAACAATATTATCTCAAAAGTACATGAATGAATTTAACAACACATTTGTTCAGTTTCCACTAAATATTATGTCCAGAAGTGTTTATAACTGAACAGGTGACTTCACACAAAGAAAAAAATAACAGGAGAAACATTTGACCAAAACATGACTTTGAGGATTGTCTTCAGTCTAAAATATATCCCAAATGTTGGTTTATTGTATGAAATGATGAACAGACAATAATGAATAAAAACTGATATTAATAAAGATTTTTTCATGGTTCAAACAAACAAACCATCTCTTTCAAACAGTGCTGTCACTTAAGTGTTTTTTTTCTCTTTTTGAGATTTTTAGTAAATGACTATATGCACTAACTGTGGTGCATGTTGATGAGGATTAAAACATTTTCAATTCCAGTCTCACGTTTCAGTTGTGAGAATGTTTTTTTTTCCTTCAAGCTTCATGATTGTTTCCATATTTATGGCATTAAAGCATCTTCAATTACTGTCTAAGTGTTTTAAATCTGTACATCTGCAGAAAAGTCTTTGATGTAATAACAAAATATAATCAGATAATTAACACACATACACAATAATCTTATATAATTCATCACTGATGAATCTCATCCATTAATTTCTTTTACCTACTTTTAAATCACATGATATAATGAACTGAATGCATTTGAGTCATTTAAAATTTAAATACAATTCATGTCATATGTAGTGACCAAAAGCATCTATTGATCTAAAATGTTTAATAACCATTGAACCAATTATCCTGTCACTATATGTAAATAATTGGTGTGAAATGCAGTTTCTCAGCTTTTCATGAACATCAGATATGACCCATTTGGACGTTCACAGACTCTTTAGTGAATGTGGAAACACTTTCATCTGCTGCAGCATTGATTCACCAGTAAAACCCATGGAGTTTGATAAATAACAGTAGCTGTAGAAGGTTATTTTTAGGTTAAGTTAATAATATATTTTAATTTTCAATTTAACCATTGAATTTAATCTGCACCTTTATAAACATCGACACAATCAGTAAATGAAATAAAGGAAAATTGCTGAGAGAAATATTATAATAAACAGTGATAAAGGAATAGTTAAATATAGGAAGTCACAAAAAAAAATAGTTCTATGTCTTTGAGGGTAAATAATATTCTTACAACTTCTATTTACTGTATTGGAGGTGAAAGTCTTTTTTATTTAATATTAAAATAATCTCATTATTATTTAGTAGGTTTACTATGAATCTGATGTAGGAGGAGCTACTGTAAACAAATTGTCCCCAGAGTCCAGTACAGATTCTATTTAAAGCAGAATCATGGATTTCAGCCTTAAACACACTGTAAACATGGCTGACAGAATGAGAACATTCTTGGTGTTTGCTGTGTTGGTGTTAACAGGTGTTCAAGGCTGGAGCATAACACAGTCTGACCCAGTTGTGATGAGACCAGGAGAGTCTCACAGACTGACCTGTACAGCAACTGGACTAAGCTTTAGCAGCTACTGGATGGGTTGGATCAGACAGCCTCCTGGAAAAGGACTGGAGTGGATCGCTATTATCCGTTATGATAGCAGCTACATTTACTATTCCCAGTCAGTCCAAGGTCGTTTCACCACCTCTAGAGACAACAGCAAAGAGCAGCTGTATCTGCAGATGAACAGTCTGAAAACTGAAGATTCTGCTGTTTATTATTGTGCTCGAGAGCCACAGTGACTGGAGTTAGTGAAGCAGCTGTACAAAATCTATACCCTGTATGTAATATAATGAACTCATCATGAAACATTCCTCTCTTTAATCTTCAACTGATTCTCTCTTTGAAAATCATTATCTGTGGAGGTCTTTAGCATTGTATGCAAACATCTTTGATTCAGCTAGAATTTTTATGTATAAACTAAAAATATGCATCAAAAGAGTTACAATCTTGTGATACAATGATTTTTGGATCACTTTAGCTTTTGATTTGGAAGAAAACGAATTTTGAGTAAATGTATCAAATTTAAACACACAGATTCCACTCTTCATCATGGCCATAGTTAGTCTATATGAACTGATTCAGATTATAAAGGCTTTAAAGAGCACATTTGGCTTAAACAGGTCAGTGCACAGTGACACCAACACTAACAGATCTGCACAAATATCCAAACCATCCAGACTTTAATACACATGACCCCTGAAACAAATAAAGAGTACATATAAAGTAGAAAAGAACAATGTTTTTTTTAATATATGAGTTGATTTTTTTTTTTTCTATTTTAACATCATTTTTTTTCTTTTTTGCTTTTTTAACTGCTAACACTTATGCAATAATTATCGTATTTTTAGATGTGTTTATTTACAAATGTCTGCACAGGTAATAACATTTCCTGAGGTTTGACCTTCACTGAACAGTTTGAGACAAATCAGTGATTTCTTATCTCAAGTAATAATCACATTGAAAACGTCAACAGTCAATGTACTTTTTTTTAACAACTCTCAATCTTGATTTAATTACTGTTTACTGCCAAATTATTCATTTTTCCAGTTGTTTTATTTTTTCATAGGGCCTAGTCTTTTACCATTATGCAATCATCATTGTGAGATCAAAATTGTAATTTCACTCCTCGAAAAAAGACATAATTCACTGTATACATGAACTGCAGAGAAAGTATTTCTAAAATGTTAAGCTCTTACTCTTACTTTTAAAAAGACTTTAAACTCAATTGACTGTTGTAACTCTTTTAACAATAAGTTCATGCACAGTTTTAGCAGTTTTGGTAACTACTTGTACAGTAAATATTCATGAGATGGTCATTACCACACACATTACCCACAACATTATGTGTCCAAGCCAAATGTTTTGCAAATGTCCCAAATTCAGACATGGAGGACTAAACACGATGCCTGTCGGTTCCTTCTGTGGGGAGGAGTCAATGTAAAACTCTGATGTCCTTCGCTTCTACTTATGTGACTGCAGAGAGGACGATAGAGAACAGCAGACCCACAGTTTAACATGATGGACTATAGGACAGGACTGTTGTTTTTAACTGTCTTCTGGACAGGTGAAGATATTCAACACTGTTGTGATAACATTTTCAATAAAAATGCACTAGTTTGTAGACACTGAGGCGTTGTGTTTATGTCTTACAGGTGTTGATGGTCAGACTCTGACAGAATCTGGATCCGCAAAAAAGTCCTGGAGAATCCCACAGACTGACCTGTACAACATCTGGATTCACATTCAGTAGCCACTGGATGCACTGGGTCAGACAGGCTCCTGGAATAGGACTGGAGTGGATCACTACTGTTGATACTGGTGATAGTAGCAAATACTATTCCCAGTCAGTCCAAGGCCGTTTCACCATCTCCAGAGACAACGGCAGGAACCAGCTGTATCTGCAGATGAATAGTCTGAAAACTGAAGATTCTGCTGTTTATTATTGTGCTCGTGATCCACAGTGTCTGGAGTTAGTGAAGCAGCTGTACAAAATCCTCAAAAACGATAGTGTAGTAGTTACTTTATATAAACACTAGTGGGTTGTCAATATCAAGTTGCTGTCTCCTGCATCCACAGACATTATAATCAGTTCCATAATCATGAATTTCCACTAGAGTGAGTGATTAGTGAAAATAAATGATTAAATGTTAAATATTATTTTGCATGAGGTTGTGTTTGAGGTTAATGTACAAGTTATATTGTATTAAACAGAGCCTGTAGTGCTCCTCATTGTGTAAATATAGTTTTAAAACACCCTTACAATTTTACACAAGCTCAAATATTATCATGAAATATTTGTGGAAAAATCTTTTTTGCATTTCAAAATGTGTGGCTGCATCAGACAGGCACAAGCAAAAGCAATTTTTGTTGTTGTTTTTTTTTTTTTTTTTTTTAATTATTATTATTTGTTAACATGAAAACATTTACAAAACTAAATTCTTAACAGTTTCAACATGTCATGACCTATCTGTGTTTCATTACGTTGCTGAAACATCCAGATCTCACCTCGATGGAACAGAGCATGTGCAGAAGGGAGCATGTGGGTTTGAAGAATGAAACAAAATGGACTTCGACATAAGAGTGACTGTTTGTGCAATATATCACAAATGCATAGGGTATCCAAAACCCCTTTTCACTACTGTATATTGTACTTACAGGACGTGCAATACAACTCACAGTGAGTGAATGAGAACTTACTTTGATCCACACATCACACACTGTTACTGCCACTTTCTCACAAACATGCCCAAACTGGCTGATCACACTTAACCCTTAAAGACCCAAAGAGCCACTGGCAACCAAAAGCATCTACCGATCTGAAATGTATTATACCTGTTGATCCACTAATCCTGTCAATACATGTAAATATTGGTGGAAAATGCAGTTTATCATCTTTTCATGGTCATCAGATATGACCCATTTGAACGCTCAGAGCCTCTATAGTTACCGTGGAAACACCATCATTTTCTACAACATTGATTCACCAATAAAACCCATGAAGTTGGATCAATGACAATGGATGGAAATGCTTGTTTTTATACTCAGTTATTTATATCTTTGCTGAAAAAGTCACTTTTTCTTCAATGTTCTCTGTTTTTGTTATAATATTTTTAGTCTGGATTGAACCCATAAAGACCCAAACATCCACTAGTGACCAAACCACCTCTTGATCTAAACTGTTTAATACCTGTTGATCCACTAATCCTGTCAATACATGTAAATATTGGTGGAAAATGCAGTTTATCATCTTTTCATGGTCATCAGATATGACCTATTTGAATGTTCAGAGGCTCTGTAGTGAACCCTCAACTTTAATCTGAGTTTTAATGAACAACTACATGATCAGCAAATTAAATATAGGAAAATACCTGATACATACTTATAAAATGCAAAATACAGAGGATAAAAATATAATAATTGGTTTTAAATCACTTAAGAAAGGTTAAATAGAGAGAAAAAATAATTTGCCACATAAAAGTAGCACTGGGTCTTTTAATGCTCAGTTTTAGCTCTAATAATAAAGTACAAGTTACTACTACCTGATAGTGCTGCTTATTTTCAATTACACACATGCTAACGCCACAAGTCAAAAGTACACTCACAAGCCCTGGTGGGAAAGATGTGCAATGAGAAACAATAAACCTCTTTTCCACCGTTCTTTCAGCCTGTTTTACTTCTTATTCAGAGTCAAACACTTTGCTTCAATGACTGATGTTCTCATTTCTTGGTCCTTCTACTACTGCATATTCAAAACCTCTGGTAAAATGCAAATTCACTCACTGGTGCACACTCCCCTCCTATTCTACCAGCTCTATATGTATACTTCATGTTGACTTTTGCTGTTGCAGACTCAGTAAAGTCCCCACTATGACATTTGTACAGAGCGTCTTCATCCTGGCTCTTATTTCAGGTGAGTGAAGTCGAGCTGAGGAAGAAGAAGGATGGATGTTGACTTCCCTTCATCTAAACTCTGTGTCTCTTTCAGCTGCTCAGGCCCAGACTCTGACCTCCTCAGAGCCGGTGGTCAGCAGACCTGGACAATCAGTCACATTGTCCTGTAGAGTCCAAGGACTTTCTCTAGCGTGGCTGCACTGGATTCGACAGAAAGAGGGGAGAGGACTGGAATGGATCGGACGCATCGACAGCGGAACAGGCACTATATTTGCCTCAAGTCTCCAAGGCCAGTTTTCTATCACCAAAGACACTTCCCAAAATACTGTGTCTTTACTGGTGAAAAGTCTCAAACAAGAGGACACCGCTGTTTATTACTGTGCACGACAAGCACAGTAACACAGGAGTCCACAAGGCTGTACAAAAACTGATCTGTATATGAGAAGCAATGAAGCATGTCAGGGCTTTGAAAACACATTTTTAGATAAACAAAAGCTTCTTATGAGAGAAGCACAGTATTTAAAGGGGTTATATTTAGGTAAACCCACTTTTATTAGTCTTTGCTACAATTATTTGTGTATTTCGACCCTAACAGTTCAAAAAGTTTGAATTTGAACCCTCCAGGTGCTGCCAAGCTATCTTTATATTAATTTTGGCAAAAATGGAGTGGATTTCCACAAACCATTTTAATTCCTTCTTAATTTGTTATGTCTGTAACTAGTTACGCCACAACATTTGCACATATAAGGACGAGACTTCCAATGAACATTTCTCAGAGTACGACATAATTGTTTGTCAGCAGCAGCAGTTGTAGTCCATACTGAAAATATGTCCACGCTTCGAGCAGATTACCTAAAATGTTCAGTTGTTGGTTGAACGGGACAGAGCAGCACAGTCAACAACCTGGAGGGGGTGGGGAGTGAAGTGGCTCGTGTGCATTTAAAGGACCAGCGCTCAAAACAACCTTTCTGGTGTCATTACTCAGTAATAGGGTTGAAAATTGACCTGTGGAGTTGAATTAATGAAGAATTCAGACCCAAGCATAGCATTTACAGTTCATGTAGACCACAGGGAAATATTTTAAAATGCTTAATTCCATTAAAAATAAACAAAATATCACTCCTTTAATTATGCAAAGTTAGTGATGTGTAGAAAAAGTAGCTATACCTGAAAAAAACATTAAGTATAAAGCAACATAATGGTGAAAAACTCTGATATGTAGAAAATAATGGGTAGCTCTCCTTGGATATACTGGATCTGTGGCCCTCAACCCTCCTTGATGGATGAACTTGTGGCTCTGGAAACATAAACAAAACATAAATTATTTTGTCCTATAATTACACAGAAAGTAAAAGCCAGGTTCAGTGTTGGTTTTGCAAAACCAAAAGTCTGCAGTTTTGCTTATCTGACTGCAGAGAGGACGACAGAGATAAAGCAAGTTCAACCCCGTGGACATTTATTTTATTTCATTGTAATTTCTTCCTTTTTTTCTGCCCAGTTTACTCAGTTCTGGTTCTGGTTATTGTTACCATTATAATTATCACCATGGTTGTTATTGTTCGTATAATTGATATTTTCTTGTGAGGGTCTTCGCTGTCTTCTCCTTCCTTTTTCTCCTCCTTCATTCTTTCTTTCTTTTCACCCCCTTTCTTCTCCTTTCCCCTGTTCCTTCATGTCAGGTCCGGCATCGAAATGTGGCTCAATAAAACTCAAAATAAAGACCGCAGAATATCAAGGGAAGCCTCAAATACTTCATGAAGTTTCTCTAGGCAAAGCAAATTAGTTCTGTACCAAAAGGCAACCAGACTACCATTCTGCTGTTATGATGCTGGACAAGACAAGTTAAAAAAAAAAAAAAAAAAAAAACCCATGGACAGTAGGACTATGGGACTGCTGATTTAAAATATCTAAAGGACATGTGAGGATTAACGTTTCATGTGAAAGTCACCTTCAAATATTGGTTAATGCTCAGTTTTAACTCTAATAATAAAGTACAAGTTATTACTACCTGATAGTGCTGCTTATTTTCAATTACACACATGCTAACGTCACTGTCTCAAAAGTACACTCACAAGCCCTGGTGGGAAAGATGTGCAATGAGAAACAATAAACCTCTTTTCTGCCGTTCTTTCAGCCTGTTTTACTTCTCATTCAGAGTCAAACACTTTGCTTCAATGACTGATGTTCTCATTTCTTGGTACTTCTAGTACTGCATATTCAAAACCTCTGGTAAAATACAAATTCACTCACTGGTGCACACTCCCCTCCTATTCTACCAGCTCTATATGTATACTTCATGTTGAGTTTTGCTGTTGCAGACTCAGTAAAGTCCCCACTATGACATTTGTACAGAGCGTCTTCATCCTGGCTCTTCTTTCTGGTGAGTGAAGTCGAGCTGAGGAAGAAGAAGGATGGATGTTGACTTCCCTTCATCTAAACTCTGTGTCTCTTTCAGCTGCTCAGGCCCAGACTCTGACCTCCTCAGAGCCGGTGGTCAGCAGACCTGGACAATCAGTCACATTGTCCTGTAGAGTCCAAGGACTTTCTCTAGCGTGGCTCAACTGGATTCGACAAAAACCAGGGAGAGAACTGGAATGGATCGGACGCATCGATGACAGAACGGGCACTAGATTTGCCTCAAGTCTCCAAGGCCAGTTTTCTATCACCAAAGACACTTCCCAAAATACTGTGTCTTTACTGGTGAAAAGTCTCAAACAAGAGGACACCGCTGTTTATTACTGTGCCAAAGCTACACAGTGACTCAAGAGATTATAAGGCTACACAGAAACTAAACACTGATCTGTGTGTGAGAGGAACTGAAGCATGTAAAGGCTTTGAAAACACTTTACATGAAAAACATTCAACAAATGCACAAACACATCCACATGACTATTTTGTACTCTGTGATTTAATGTATATATATATATATATATATATATATATGACACAATGCCACTTTATTTCATTGTTTCATTGTTGCTGCTACATGCATCATCCCTTTAACCTATAGTTTTGCTGTCATTTTATTTATTTTTTTAATTTTGTTTGCGCATTTTATGGTAGTTTTTATTCTACCCTATTTGCCTTTTATATATTTTATTTTAGATTTTATCCCTTTATCCTCTATGCTACAAACCAAACTTGGGTAACTATATTTTGTTCTATCATGTACCACTGATAGAATGACAATGAAGCAGTCAGTCAGTATAATAATAATCTATAATAACAGTAGTATAATATAATAATCAGTATAAGGAAACCACTCTTTATCAGCTCTATAAATGAAAATAGTGACAGATAAAAGAAAAAAAAAAAAAAAAAAGGATATGGTCCATTTGAGTTGTTCCTTGTGAGGAGGAGTCAATCCAAAACTGATCTCATCCATCTCTACATATTTGACTGCAGACGACAGAGAACAGTGGACACAGTTTCATCTGATGGACTATAGGACAGGAGTGCAGCTTTTATCAATCTGTGTTTTATGGATAAGTGTTCTACATTATTTCATAGTAATTTGACTTTGAAGCTCTTTACATACACACTGAGACCACTAATGATCATGAGTGTTTATGTGTATTTATACAGTATTGATTTTGATTTATTTTATTTTTTTACATTTGTTGTTGAAGCAAAATTAGTTTGAAGGAAAACATGATCAGTACTGTATAAATACTGGATATTCTGACACAGTAAAAATGTCTTATGTCTTTATATTTCAGCCCTGCAGACATGTCCAGGCCATGACTGTTGTGAGGATTAAATGGTTCAGGAAATGGTTGGATGGAAAAAGGGATACAGGCCATTATTTGTTTATTGATAGGTCTGTATAGAAATGCCACTGACTTGTGAAGTGTGCACACCACCATGAATACACTTGATGCATGTTTCCCATATGAACCTGTAGGGGGAGGTCTATGCAAACTTTTGCTGCTTTATAAACACTGTTCCAGCAGCTGTGAATTCATTTGAGTCACAACAACCAGGAATTTTATTGTGAGCAGAAAATATTAACTTGCACTTTCTGCCACAATGGAAGCTACAGTTATCTGGGGTTTAATGATTATAATCAGCATTAATTGTACAGTAGAACTTTTTTTCTTTTTATTGTGTGTAAGTTTGATGGGTTATGAACAATGTTTTTTTTTTGTTTGTTTTGTTTTTTTTTTTTTTGCTTTCAGGAGTTCACAGTGAGATCAGAATGGATCAGTTGTCCCCTCAAGTGAAAAGACCTGGAGACACAGTCAGAATGTCCTGTACCATGTCTGGATTTAACATGGCAAGCTACTACATAAGCTGGGTACGCCAGAGGCCAGGACAAGCTCTGGAGTGGATCGGGAGGATGGATGCAGGGTCAAACTCGGCTACCTACACCAGCTCCTTTCAGAGTCGTTTCACCATGACTGAAAATGTTCCCAGCAGCACACAGTACCTGGAAATCACAAGTCTCACAACTGGAGATTCTGCTGTTTACTTCTGTGCTCGTGACCACAGTGTCTCAGAACAGTGGAGGAGCTGCATAAAAACCCTGACAGACCACAGTAGTGATGTGATGATCAGTTTACCAATGTACCATAACTCACAGTGTTCTGAATATTTATTTAGCACTACTAAATAGTTTAGTCTTGTAGCTCTGAAATGTGATATGAAAATCTGAAAAAATAAATACATAAATGGATAAACAAAAAAAAGTGTTTTTTGTTTTTTTTTTTGCCATTTTCTGGAAAAAAAAGTGCATAAAAATAAATAAAAGTAAATAAAATAGAGAAGATTTGTGAAAAAAAAATGTGACAATGACATGCAAGTATAGTTCTGTACAAAATTAAGATTATGACTTTACTTACTATATTATATAATATGATCTTTTCAAAAAAAAAATTCTGAAAGTATGTGTTTTGACCTTTTTTTTTTTTTGTTATAGTTATTATCATTCCATCATTCTACCAAATGCTATACTGGCCAAAAGTTTGAAAATGACAGAACTGGTTAAATGTAATTTATTTGTCATTAAATTTCTAAATTTTATTTCAATCTACCTCACAATCATAGGCAAAAAAAAGGAGGGAAAAAAAAGGAGGAAAAAAAGGAGGAAAAAAAGGAGCGCTGTATCATTAAAAACATATCTCATTCAGATTTACTTTGAAGTCCTTGATGTGACTGCATAGAAGAAGTCAGACCAGAAGACACAGTTCAACATGATGGACTACAGGACAGGACTGCTGCTTTTACCTATCTGCTGGGCAGGTCAAGATATACTTAAGACTTGGGGAAAAATACATTTCATTGATGTAACTGTATGAATAAATGTATTTTTCAGTCTTTACAGGTTTTAATGATCGGACTGATACCATCTGATCCTGCAGTAAAAAGACCTGGAGGATCCCACAGACTGACCTGTACAACATCTGGATTCACATTCAGCAGCTACGACATGCACTGGATCAGACAGGCTCTTGGAAAAAGACCAAAGTGGATCACTTAAATCCGTGGTACTGATGGCACCACTTACTATTCCCAGTCAGTCCAAGGCCGTTTCACCATCTCCAGAGACAACCACAGAAACCGGCTGGTTCTGCAGATGAACAGTCTGAAAACTGAAGGTTCTGCTGTTTATTATTATGAACGGCAGTCACACTGACTGAGGTTTATGTACCAGCAAAACAAAAAGATAACTGCAACACAAAACCTGCATTAATTAATTTTTATGATCAAATATGATATACAGTCGTGGAAAAAATTATTAGACCATCAAAAGTCATCAAAGACAATGGTTTTGCAATCAAGTACTAACTCCTGTTTGTATCATGTGACTAAAACAGACAGAAAAGAAAGCATGGAATGAATAAAAGCACTGTTTTTGTCAGTACAATGCCATAGCTATTGATGTAAGAACCTAAGTGATTTTGGTTATTATCAAGAAAACATGGAAGATGGATAGATATTAACTCTTAAATTAAACTCCTATGAACTTTTTTTTTGTTATCATTATATTTGTCCAAACAAATGTACCTGTAGTCATATCAGGCATTAAAATGAACAAGAATTTGAAGAAAACAAAGGCGGTCTAATATTTTTTTTTTTTTTTCGCAACTGTATATCTATAAAAATAAACAATAACTGAGAAAAAACACTTCAAAATCTACCATATTTGTGGTTTAATTCATTCTCTTCATGTATTGCTGTTAAATAAGACACAAAACCAATTTGCATAAAACTATCTAATGAACCATCACATCTAAATAATGTCTAATCAATATAACATCAAGTAAGAACTTCACGTGTGTCAATGACAAATTCCAAGACAGTTCAAAGTAATGAAAATAAAAACTGATATGTAGCTCCTTAGACAACAGTTAACATAACAAATATAATTTAACCAAATGTGATGACTACTGGGACCAAACTATGTGTCTGCACTGCATCAGAAAACATCACATCTCATGTCTGCTGAAGGTGGAGTCAATGCAAAAGCATTTTGTCTGTCACCCAGTTTTATTGGACTGTAGAGAAGATGCCAGAGAACAGTGGACACAGTTGAACATGATGGACTGTAGGACAGGACTGCTGCTGTTAACTATCTGCTGGGCAGGTCAAGATATTCATCAGTCTGAAGAGAATGTTGTAGCCTAAAAAAAAAAAAGAGCAGCTTATAGACATTGAGTGTTTTCTTGTTTGTCTTCACAGGTGTTGATGGTCAGACTCTGACTGAATCTGGACCTGCAGTGAAAAGACCTGGAGAATCCCACAGACTGACCTGTACAACATCTGGATTCACATTCAGCAGCTACTGGATGGCCTGGATCAGACAGGCTCCTGGAAAAGGACTGGAGTGGATCGCTGCTATGGGTACTACTACCACTCGCTATTCCCAGTCAGTCCAAGGTCGTTTCACCATCTCCAGAGACGACGGCAGAAACCAGCTGTATCTGCAGATGAACAGTCTGAAAACTGAAGATTCTGCTGTTTATTATTGTGCACGAGAGCCACAGTGACTGGAGTTGGTGAATCAGCTGTACAAAAACCTACTTGCCAGTTATACAGAGATTAAAGGATATTTCATATTAGCAAACCAGTCAACAACATATGTTGTAGTATATAATAGCAAGTAATATATTACAAAGTTGTCCATTGCACTATAAATTGCCCTTATAATATTATGATACAACATTTTCAGCAGTGATATCTTCACACATAGCAAATCAATGAGCAATAGTAATGTCAATAAGGCATAAATTTTTAAATAAAATTCAAACTGCTTTAAGATTTTATACAAGTGACCATCAATAAATGGTGTATGTGTCTTCCATTTAAGTATGTGTTCAGTAATATGCAAATATAGAATGTGTCATCTATGTAAATGTGTAACTGTACTTTAGTTATAAGGAAGTGACGTGTGTTTGTGTCAGTCAGAGGAGATCCCTTCAGTTCATCTTCATCATCAGTCATGTTCTCTGTAGCTCTGATACTGCTGTTGGCATCTGGATCCTGTGAGAAACTGTGACTTTACTAAACACATGGTAAACATGTATCAGTCAGATGAATGATGGAGATAATGTTGGTTTGTGTTTCCACAGGTGTGTACAGTATAGACCTGATCCAGCCAGACTCAGTGGTCCTGCAGCCTGGACACACTTTGACCATCAGCTGTCAGGTCTCTGGTTATTCTCTGACTGACGGCAGCTATGCAACAGGTTGGATCAGACAGCATGAAGGAAAACCAATGGACTGGATTTTCCACATGTAGGGCGGAGGAACCCTTCGCCAGAATGATACTTTTAAGAACAAATTTAGCTTCAGCAGGGACACATCTGCCAGAAAAGTAAGTATTACAGCACAAAACCTACAGCCTGAAGACACAGCTGTTTATTACTGTGTACGTTGCCGCACAGTGACACAAACACCAACAGACCTGCATAAATACCCAGCAGCCACTGCAATACCAGAGAAACTATGAACAATGTGAACTGTATAAATCATATAATATGAGTGCATGATGCTTTCACCTCAGCTTCGAGTTTGGGAAATGTGATAAAGACAATATATATTAGTACTGTGAAAATGATGTCATCAAAAGGAAAATAACTAATTTTATTGTTTTATCTTTAAAAAGTGACAAGTAATATTGTATGTGTTTTCTTTATATCTCTGAGGAATTCATACATAAACATTTCCCAACAGTTTTAACATGGTATTCTTTTTTTGCTGCTCAAAAATTGAAAGACAAGACTAATAACAGCTGTTACCAAATTATAATGACTTTAAAAGTACAAAAATAAAATAAAATGAATCAAGAAAAAAAAAAAAATAATAAAGAAAAGAAAAGAAAAGAAAAGAAAAGAAAAGAAGAAAAAATATACACTAATACATTTAGTTATGGGAGGAGTAATTTCAAACTCAGGTGTCCTCTCCCTCTTCCTGCAGAGACAATGACAGAGGTCAGTTCACACACAGTTTAATATGATGGACTATAGGACAGGACTGCTGCTGTTAACCATCCACACACGGATGGTTAGACTGACACAACTGGACCCAGAAATAAAAATAAAATAACATAAAATAAAATAAAAAAAAACAGGAGACTCCCACAGACTGACCTGGACTCACATTAACCTAAAAACTACCTGATGACTCAGATCAGACAGGCTTCTGGAAAAGGACTGGAATGAGTTACTAATAACAGATCTGATAGTGCTTGTATTTACTCTCAGTCAGTCCAAAGTTGTTTCACCATCTTCACAGACAACAACAGAAATCCTACTTCACTAAGTTTACAGAAAACAGACCTAAAATATTCCACAACTCAGTTCTATGATGAGTTTCATGCACCATATTTTTGCTCTGTTTTTAATTGAAAAGATTAACGAATGGATCTTAATCACAGAACAAATTCACTTGAGTCTTTTTCCTGCAAAAAGGAGGAGTCAATGCAAAACTCCAAAGCCCTCTACCTCTACTTATCTGACTGCAGGACTCATACCAGAGAACAGTTGAACATGATGGACTGTAGGACAGGACTGCTGCTCTTAACTATCTGCTGGGCAGGTCAAGATATTCACCAGTCTGAAGAGAATGTTGTAGCTCAAAAAAACAAGCAGCTTATAGACACTGACTGTTTTCTTGTTTGTCTTCACAGGTGTTGATGGTCAGACTCTGACTGAATCTGGACCTGCAGTGAAAAGACCTGGAGAATCCCACAGACTGACCTGTACAACATCTGGATTCACATTCAGCAGCTATGATATGAACTGGATCAGACAGGCTCCTGGAAAAGGACTGGAGTGGATCGCTTATATCAGTCAGCCTAGTGGCAGCACTACTTACTATTCCCAGTCAGTCCAAGGTCGTTTCACCATCTCCAGAGACAACAGCAGAAACCAGTTGTATCTGCAGATGAACAGTCTGAAAACTGAAGATTCTGCTGTTTATTATTGTGCACGAGGCCCACAGTGACTGGAGTTATTTGAGAGGTTGTACAAAATCCTACAATACTCCTATCTTCAGTTTATTGAAAAATGATGAGTCAGTTGTTGATTATTGTGCTTTAGAGTAAGAGTGACTGGTGTTTCTGCAGCTCTGATACAAACACCTGTATCATTCATTCATTCTGACTAAACATAAAAGTAAAGAAAACATCGTGAATCTCACAGATGGATCATAACTGTCATTTCCTCCTACCAGAAAACTAAACAAAATAAATTCATCATATTACAGCAATAAAACACTAGGACCTTCTCCAAAAGCATGTACTTCTTTCAATTTGTCTCTGAATTGAGATCACACATCATCTACTCAGTCACTCAACTTAGCCATATTAAAGCAAAAGACTTTAAACACTGGACGTACAGTGAAATGTTCCACATACAGTGTTTATATTTTATATAGGTGCTGTGAAAAACGTTATGGGTTTGCTTTAAGTAGTGCATCGATGTTTCCATATTTTGACATGTGACTCATCAGGAACAGTGCTTCTATCTATTAACTTTGAATTCAACTTCTAAATATATCAATAACACATTATGATTGAAATCCAGCGAATTACTTGACAATACAATAATAAATAATTGGATTAATATTTTTTTTCTTTATTCCTTTATTCATTCATTCAACACACTTGTATCCCAGAATGCAATGGGTAAAACAAATAATGAATCACTTGACATTATTTTCTGTATTGTCATTTAATCCTTTTAATTGAATGAAAACAAGGTGCAGTTATTCATTTAAAACATTAGAGGGCAGAAAAGAACTGAGGAGGATAATTACACCAACATCAGTAAAGGACAACCACTGCATGTGATGGAAAGAAAGAATTGTTATCATTTGCATCAGTTAAATTATTGATTATTTATGTTTGATGTAAACTTTAACTGCAAATACAGTGATCACGTTAATAAAAATTTTATATTGAAAAGTTGATATTGTATTTAGAGTTTGAAACCTACACCAGCAGACAAGAAAAAAGCGTTTCCTGTGCTTTGCATTTCATTATATTTTCCATTCAGTTGTTTTCCTTCAGAGGCAAAAGGTTTCTCTTCATGTCTCAGGTTTTAAACATGTGCAAACACTAAATATATTAAAAACTCAAAAAAGCAAAATCTTTATTTGGGTGGTTATTCAGTTGTCACATAAAAGGAAACACACAAATAATACAAAAAACATTTATTAAAACACTTTCATTTTAGGTTCAGGTCTAAACACTTTGTTTGTTTGGTCTCTGTCCATATACATTCAGCCCAACAGTCAACTCACCAACAAATACAGTGACATGTGTCAGAAAATACATTTAAAAAAATAATGAGGCAGGAAATATGAATCAGAGTAGTAAATCAGAGCAGTAAAAACAATAAATAAAACTGGGTAAATATTTCTCAACATTTTCTCTATTCAATCATATGATTTAAATTTAACTTATAATATTGTAATAAAACATTTTCAGCAGTGATATCTTCACACATAGCACATCAATGAACAATAGGAAGAATGAGAATAAGGCATATATTTTTAAATAAAATTCAAACTGCTTTAAGATTTTATACAAGTGACCATCAGTAAATAATGTATGTGTCTTCCATTTAAGTATGTGTTCAGTAATATGCAAATATAGAATGTGTCATCTATGTAAATGTGTAACTGTACTTTAGTTATAAGGAAGTGACGTGTGTTTTTATCAGTCAGAGGAGATCCCTTCAGTTCATCTTCATCATCAGTCATGTTCTCTGTAGCTCTGATACTGCTGTTGGCATCTGGATCCTGTGAGAAACTGTGACTTTACTAAACACATGGTAAACATGTATCAGTCAGATGAATGATGGAGATAATGTTGGTTTGTGTTTCCACAGGTGTGTACAGTATAGACCTGATCCAGCCAGACTCAGTGGTCCTGCAGCCTGGACGCACTTTGACCATCAGCTGTCAGGTCTCTGGTTATTCTCTGACTGATGGCAGCTATGCAACAGGTTGAATCAGACAGCGTGAAGGAAAACCAATGGACTGGATTTTCCATCAATGGGGAGGAAGTAGTGGCGACTTTTATAAAAACAATGCATTTCAGAACAAGTTCAGCTTCAGCAGAGACATGTCTGCTGGAAGAGTGACTATAAGTGGACAGAATCTGCAGCCTGAAGACACAGCTGTTTATTACTGTGTACGTCGCCCCACAGTGACACAAACACCAACAGACCTGCACAAATACCCAGCAGCCACTGCAATACCAGAGAAACTATGAACAATGTGAACTGTATAAATCATATAATATGAGTGCATGATGCTTTCACCTCAGCTTCAAGTTTGGGAAATGTGATAAAGACATTATATATTACTAATGTGAAAATGATGTCATCAAAAAGAAAATAACTAAAAATATTGTTCTATCTTGAAAAAATTGACATGTAATATTGAATGTGTTTTCTTTATATCTCAGAGGAATTCATACACAAACATTTCCCAACAGTTTGAACATGGCACTTGTTTTTTGTTTTTTGTTTTTTTCAGCTCAAAAATGGAAAAGCAAAAACCAGTAACAGCTGTTACCAAATGATAATGACTTCAAAAGTGCAAAAAATAAAATACAATGAAATAAAATGAATCAAAATTAAATTAAATTAAATTAAATTAAATTAAGCTAAAGAAAAGAAAAGAAAAGAAAAGAAAAGAAAAGAAAAGAAAAGAAAAGAAAAGAAAAGAAAAGAAAGCAATATAACAAAATAAAAAAAATAAAATAAATGAATACATTTAGTTATGGGAGGAGTAATTTCAAACTCAGGTGTCCTCTCCCTCTACCTGCAGAGACAATGACAGAGGTCAGTTCACACACAGTTTAATATGATGGACTATAGGACAGGACTGCTGCTGTTAACCATCCACACACATGGATGGTTAGACTGACACAACTGGACCCAGAAGGAAAAAAAAAAAGAAAAAGACCAGGAGGCTGACGTGGACTCACATTATCCTAAAAACTACCTGATGACTCAGATCAGACAGGCTTCTGGAAAAGGACTGGAATGAGTTACTAATAACAGATGTGATAGTGCTTGTATTTACTCTCAGTCAGTCCAAAGTTGTTTCACCATCTCCACAGACAACAACAGAAATCCTACTTCATAGAAAACAGACCTAAAATATTCCACAGCTCAATTCTATGCTGAGTTTTATGCACCATATTTTTGCTTTTTTTTTTTTTTTTTTTAATTGAAATGATTAATGAATGGATCTTAATCACAGAACAAGTTGACTCAAGTTTTTTTTTTTTTTTTCCTGCAAAAAGGAGGAGTCAATGCAAAACTCCAAAGCCCTCTACCTCTACTTATCTGACTGCAGGACTCATACCAGAGAACAGTTGAACATGATGGACTGTAGGACAGGACTGCTGCTCTTAACTATCTGCTGGGCAGGTCAGGATATTCACCAGTCTGAAGAGAATGTTGTAGCCAAAAAAAACAAGCAGTTTATAGACACTGATTATTTTTTTTGTCTTCACAGGTGTTGATGGTCAGACTCTGACTGAATCTGGACCTGCAGTGAAAAGACCTGGAGAATCCCACAGACTGACCTGTACAACATCTGGATTCACATTCAGCAGCTATGGCATGCACTGGATCAGACAGGCTCCTGGAAAAGGACTGGAGTGGATTGCTTATATTAGTAGTGGTGGTGGCACTATCTACTATTCCCAGTCATTTCAAGGCCGTTTCACCATCTCCAGAGACAACAGCAGAAACCAGCTGTATCTGCAGATGAACAGTCTGAAAACTGAAGATTCTGCTGTTTATTATTGTGCTCGACACCCACAGTGACTGGAGCTGTTGAAACAGCTGTACAAAATCCTACATGTCAGTAAAGCAGAGATTCCTTTAATGATGTTTCATATTAGCGAACCATTGCAATCGACAACGTACGTTTATAATTGGACATAAACTGTGTAGAATATGTACAAAATTCAAATGTTGATAAGGAGAGAAATTGCACCAGAAACAGTCCTGAAGTATTTATGAAATAAATTCATTACAGTTAAACTTGAAGCAGAACTGAGTTATGGAAGAGACAATCGTTGAACAAAATTTTCAGAGGCCAAGAGTCAACAGTAGAGAACATGAATGAAATGAAATCCTAATTACAGGAAAAATCAAAAATTGTAAATATATATGTGTTTGCAAAATAAAAAAAAGCTTTAGGTTCAGTTTATTTCAAGCTATCAAGAATTGGCTAAATCAATCAATCAATCAATCAATAGTTTTTGAATAATCCTGCTCTGAGTTTTGTTCAGTGTTAGAAACAAGTGAAAGACAAGGTTTCAGTCCTAAACCTGTGGCGTTTTTCATGTCATTTCTACAGTAAAACAGTTTCAGTTCCTGGTGTTAAACTCTAGAGGACACACAAACAACTGATTAGAACCTTTTCCCTGTTTGTGTCCATCTGTCTGTCTATTGGTCTGTCTGTCTGTATCTAAGTATGTTTGTTTGTCTGCTTATATTTCTGTTTGTCAGGTTGTTGAATTTTTCACAAGGTGTGTCTCTACCATATCTTTGCCTTCAATGGGACAATGTTCTGTAGTTTGTGATCGTCTTATTCACTGATGAGTGAAAGACAAGTGATGTTTCCACATATGATTTTATTGCAGATTTTTCATATATTAACTGTTTATCTTATATTGCTGTTATTTGTTTGATTTTTTCTGTTATTAAAAGACCAAAAATGAACCACAATATTCCTTGTCATCCATCACACCCCTGCTGAACAGATTCATTAAATAATTAAAGCTGCAAGCAGCATTGGGCGGGACCTCGCACCGGGCGTTCCACCTACCCCGCGATCCGCCTCCCGTGACGGTCAACACCTCAGCTCCACTCACACCTCTCCATCCCCATACCAGTTCCCACCCTTTAGTGTCTGTCCTCCTTACATCTGTACAGAACACCAGCAACCCTCTGCTGAAACCACCATCACCTTTAAATGAGACTTTTATTTTGGAAACCCTACTGTGTGTATGTGCATTTGTTTTGTATGTGAGAGAAAGAATCAGTTTGAAAAATGAATTGAAATTGTATGAATAATTGAGCATAAAAGTGATGATTTATCACATTTAAGGCTATTATTTTGGAAAAACCCTATTGTGTGAGGATGTGTGTCTGTGAGAAAGAGTACTTTTGAATGAAGAAACATTGTACAAACAGTTGAGCGTTTGATCATAAAAATGAAAAGAAGTTATGTAATTGATATTATGTATTATTTTCAATAGGGGTTTTATTTTGAAAAAATTTACTCCGTGTACTTTGTAATTTGTGCAAAATGTCCAATATCCACAATACAATGCAGCAAAATGTGTTTTAAAATGTGAGAGGTGGGGGGGAGGAAAAAAAAAAAAAATCAGTGCCCTGCCTGGGTTTTGAAGTCATGCCTCCTGCTTAATAGACCAGCGCTCTGTCCACCGGTCTATTATCAAACATGTACCTGTTTGCACTGGTAAGCCTTGTATAAGGATTTTGCCATTGTGAAAACTGAAACTAAACATAGTCTTCAAAAAATCACCATTATTCCATAACCGTAGGTCATGTCTGAAAAATTCTTTCACGTTTGGATTCTGCAGACTTGTGGGAATTTAATGAGGTATAACTTTTTTATCAAAAGCCTGAAATGAATAAGCAGTAATTGGAGAAACGTAGAGTAACTTTCAAAGGCAGATTGCCAACTTCCTGTTGGAGTTAGCTCATGAGTGTCAGTGTATGATTTGTCGGCTCAATCAGACCAACATTTTGGCATTTGTTTCATGTTTCTGTGACATTCCTACTGGCCACTAGGGCAGATTTTGTGTGTTTTTTAGTACAAAGGTGGCGCTACAGAGTCCATTTTGGCACCCAAGGGGTTAATTTTGATATTGACTCAACGTGTTCAGCAGCCATGACATACATGGCAAATTTGGTGAGTTTTGGAGCATGTTAAGGGGGTCAAATGGCAGTCTAAAGTGGAAAAAGTATGAAAATAAACAAATTGCTATTAATCAATAACCGTACATCCTATCTCAAAAATTTTTGCATCTGAGCGTTGTGCTGAGTCCCCTGAACATGTAGATGTCACATGTGGGGAAAAACTCCAAAGTGAAAAATGAGTTCCAAACATCGCAACTTTTCGGGCTTCTAAAAAAAAACTAAGACAGTTAAAACTAAGTTACGAGATCACTTTTTTGAGGAGGGTTCACTCTATCTTTTGGTGCTATTTAGAAGTCAATACGAAAAACGGTGTAATCGGAGTTAGTTTTAAAAATTTTATTTTGAAAGGCATATTGCGAACTTCCTGTTGGAGATAGCTCAAAGGTGTCAGCACGTGATTTGTTGGGCTCGATTAAATGAAGGTTATGGCGTTGGTTTGGTGTGTCTACGACATTCCTACTGGAAGTTTGCAATTTGAGCATTTTACTTTGAAAGGCAAATTCTGAACTTCCTGTTGGAGTTAGGTGATGAGTGTCAGCACATGATTTGTTGGGCTCAATGAGACGAAAATTTTGGCATTTGTTTCATGTTTCTAGGACATTCCTACTGGCTGCTAGGGCCATTTTTGTGTATCTAGGGGGCGCTAGAGAGCTCATTTTGGCACCTATGGGGTTAATTTTTACACTTTATCAAATTTTTCGCCAGACCTGAAATGTGTGCCAATTTTGGTAAGTTTTCGAGCATGTTTAGGGGGTCAAAATCCAGGTCAAAGTGGTGTGTGAATAATAATAATACCATAACGAACGAAAAACAATAGGGCCTTACTTGCAGGCAAGGCCTCTCACTGTGTGAGAGGGCCTTACCTTTCGGCTCAGTCCCTAATAAACCCATTTAATACATATTCAAAATACATATTCACATGACAAAATTTTTTTCTGTATTATTGTTGACATGGTTTTGATAAATGCTGAAACTAAAGCATATGTGGAAACTTTTAAAGTGCATGTAAAGAAGTTATTCTTGGAACGTTTTTGCTGATGTCACTAAACACTGAAGTGAACTTTCAAACTCTCAAGCCTGTGAGGAGGAGTCAATGCAAAACTCACACCTTCCACATCTACTTATCTGACGACAGAGAAGAAAACAGACAGTAGTGGACCCATAGTTTAACATGATGGACTACAGGACAGGACTGGTACTGTTAACCATCTACTGGGCAGGTGAACATATCTGCTTATAATAAACTAAAGGCTGTCCTTCAAATACTGGCAGCTCATTGTATTTACTTGGTTTTATTTACAGGTGTTGATGGTCAGACTCTGACTGAATCTGGACCTGCAGTGAAAAGACCTGGAGAATCCCACAGACTGACCTGTACAACATCTGGATTCACATTCAGCAGCTACTGGATGGCCTGGATCAGACAGGCTCCTGGAAAAGGACTGGAGTGGATCGCTTGGATCAGTAGTGGTAGTGGCAGCACTACTTATTATTCCCAGTCTGTTCAAGGTCGTTTCACCATCTCCAGAGACAATGGCAGAAACCAGCTGTATCTGCAGATGAACAGTCTGAAAACTGAAGACTCTGCTGTTTATTATTGTGCACGAGAGACACAGTGACTTGAGTTATTTCAGAGGCTGTACAAAATCCTACAATACTCCTATCTTCAGTTTATTGAAAAATGACAGTTCAGTTGTTGATTATTGTGCTTATATTTTACATGAAGTTGTTTTCCTTCAGAGGCTAAAGGTTTCTCTTCATGTCTGAGGTTTTAAACATGTGCAAACACTAAACATATTAAAAACTCAAAAAAGCAAAACCTTAATTAAGGTGGTTATTCAGTTGTCACATAAAAGGAAACACACAAATAAAAAAAAAAAATATATATATATATTAAAATACTTTCATTTTAAGTTCAGTTCTAACAAATTTGTTAGGTCTCTGTCCATATATATTCAGACCAACAGTTAATTCACCAACAAATATAGTGACAATATATGAGAATACATTAAAAAAAAAAGTATGAGGCACATAAAATGAATAATAAAAGCAAATCAGAGCAATAAATCAATAAATATAACTGGGTAAATTTAATAATAATAAACATTTTCAGCAGTGATATCTTCGCACATAGCACATTAATGAACAGTATGAAAAATGAGGATAAGGCATATATTTTTAAATAAAATTCAAACTACTGTAAGATTTAATACAAGTGATCATCAATAAATGGTGTATGTGTCTTCCATTTAAGTATGTGTTCAGTAATATGCAAATATAGAATGTGTCATCTATGTAAATGTGTAACTGTACTTTAGTTATAAGGAAGTGACGTGTGTTTGTGTCAGTCAGAGGAGATCCCTTCAGTTCATCTTCATCATCAGTCATGTTCTCTGTAGCTCTGATACTGCTGTTGGCATCTGGATTCTGTGAGAAACTGTGACTTTACTAAACACATGGTAAACATGTATCAGTCAGATGAATGATGGAGATAATGTTGGTTTGTGTTTCCACAGGTGTGTACAGTATAGACCTGATCCAGCCAGACTCAGTGGTCCTGCAGCCTGGACACACTTTGACCATCAGCTGTCAGGTCTCTGGTTATTCTCTGACTGACAGCAGCTATGCAACAGGTTGGATCAGACAGCGTGAAGGAAAACCAATGGACTGGATTTTCTATCAGTGGGGAGGAAGTAGTGGCAGCTTTTATCAAAACAATGCATTTCAAAACAAGTTCAGCTTCAGCAGAGACATGTCTGCTGGAAGAGCGACTATAAGTGGACAGAATCTGCAGCCTGAAGACACAGCTGTTTATTACTGTGTACGTCGCCCCACAGTGACACAAACACCAACAGACCTGCACAAATACCCAGCAGCCACTGCAATACCAGAGAAACTATGAACAATGTGAACTGTATAAATCATATAATATGAGTGCATGATGCTTTCACCTCAGCTTCAAATTTGGGAAATGTGATGAAGAAAAAATATATTAGTAATGTGAAAATGATGTCATCAAAAAGAAAATAACTAAGAATATTGTTTTATCTTGAGAAAAATGACATGTAATATTGTATGTGTTTTCTTTATATCTCAGAGGAATTCATACAGAAACATGTCCCAACAGTTTTAACATGGTATTCTTTTCTTTTGCAGCTAAAAATTGAAAGACAAAGACTGATAAAAGTTGTTACCAAATAATAATGACTTCAAAAGTAAAAAAAAAAAAAAAAAAGCATCAAAATAAAATTAAATTAAATTAAAGAAAAGAAAAGAAAAGAAAAAAAAAGAAAAAAGAAAAGAAAAGAAATACATTTGTTATGGGAGGAGTAATTTCAAACTCAGGTGTCCTCTCCCTCTACCTGCAGAGACAATGACAGAGGTCAGTTCACACATAGTTTAATATGATGGACTATAGGACAGGACTGCTGCTGTTAACCATCCACACACACGGATGTTTAGAATGACAGAACTGGACCCAGAAGTAAAAACAAACAAACAAAAAAAAAAAAAAAAAGACCAGGAGACTCCCACAGACTGACCTGGACTCACATTATCCTAAAAACTACCTGATGACTCAGATCAGACAGGCTTCTGGAAAAGGACTGGAATGAGTTACTAATAACAGATCTGATAGTGCTTGTATTTACTCTCAGTCAGTCCAAAGTTGTTTCACCATCTCCACAGACAACAACAGAAATCCTACTTCACTAAGTTTACAGAAAACAGACCTAAAATATTCCACAACTCAGTTCTATGCTGAGTTTCATGCACCATATTTTTGCTCTGTTTCTAATTGAAAAGATTAATGAATGGATCTTAATCACAGAACAAGTTCACTTGAGTCTTTTTCCTGCAAAAAGGAGGAGTCAGTGCAAAACTCCAAAGCCCTCTACCTCTACTTATCTGACTGCAGGACTCATACCAGAGAACAGTTGAACATGATGGACTGTAGGACAGGACTGCTGCTCTTAACTATCTGCTGGGCAGGTCAAGATATTCACCAGTCTGAAGAGAATGTTGCAGCTCAAAAAACAAGTAGCTTATAGACACTGACTGTTTTCTTGTTTGTCTTCACAGGTGTTGATGGTCAGACTCTGACTGAATCTGGACCTGCAGTGAAAAGACCTGGAGAATCCCACAGACTGACCTGTACAACATCTGGATTCACATTCAGTGACTACTGGATGTATTGGATCAGACAGGCTCCTGGAAAAGGACTGGAGTGGATCGCTGAGATCAGTCCTGGTGGTGGCAGCACTACTCACTATTCCCAGTCAGTCCAAGGTCGTTTCACCATCTCCAGAGACAACAGCAGAAACCAGCTGTATCTGCAGATGAACAGTCTGAAAACTGAAGATTCTGCTGTTTATTATTGTGCTCGATGGCCACAGTGACTGGAGTTAGTGAAGCAGCTGTACAAAATCTATACCCTGTCTGTAATATATTGAACTTATCCCTTTGTAACAGAAACATACATCTCTTTTATTCTCAATTGATTCTCCCTTTCAATATCATTATCTGAGGAGTTCTTTAGCATCATACACAAACATCTTCTAATGATTTAGAGTTTTCATGTATAAACTAAAAACATAAACCTAAAGAGCTACAATTTCATGATTTATAGATTTTTGGATCACTTTAGCTTTTGATATGGAAAAAAAATGTTTTGAGCAAATGTTCTTAATTTAAACACACAGATTCCACTCTTCATCGTGACCATAGTTAGTCTATATAAACTGATTCAGTTTATAAAGGCTTAAAGCAGATGATGCTTTAAAGAAGATATTTAGCTTAAACAGGTCAGTGCACAGTGACACCAACACCAACAGATCTGCACAAATATCCAAACCATCCAGACTTTAATTCACATGACCCCTGAAACAAATAAAGAGTACATATAAAGTAGAAAAGAACAATGTATTTTTAAGATATCTGCTACATTTTGACTCAGGCCTAATACAATTTTGAAAGAATTTTATTCTTTCTCTTTTTTTTGTTTAGCATCAGTTCCCAAATCTCACTTTTGTTTTGTTTTGTTTTTTGTTTTGTTTTTATTTTGCTTTTTCATTTCCTTATATAGTGAATTTTACAAAATATTTCAGGACTCTTGATGAAATCAATTACATAATAATTGTAATAATAATAAGAACAAACTAACTCCTGTCTTTGGGGCTTTTTATCCTCCCTCATGTGAAAACCAAAGGAGGAGTCAATGCAAAACTTAGATGTCCTCCACCTCTACTTATGTGAGTGCAGAGAGGACAACAGAGAACAGAGCAGTTGAACATGATGGACTATAGGACAGGACTGCTGCTTTTCATTATCTGCTGGGCAGGTGAAGATACCAAACAATTAATAACAAATCCATCTGGAGTCAAACTGTGATGCAGGTCTAATGCACTTTTTCTCCTTGAACAGGTGTTGATGGTCAGACTCTGACTGAATCTGAATCTGCAGTAAAAAGTCCTGGAGAATCCCACAGACTGACCTGTTCAACATCTGGATTCACATTCCGAGACTACGCCATGCACTGGATCAGACAGGCTCCTGGAAAAGGACTGGAGCGGATCGCTTTTATCAGTCAGCCTAGTGGCACAGATACTTACTATTCCCAGTCAGTCCAAGGCCGTTTCACCATCTCCAGAGACAACGGCAGAAACCAGCTGTATCTGCAGATGAACAGTCTGAAAACTGAAGATTCTGCTGTTTATTATTGTGCACGACACCCACAGTGACTGGAGTTATTTGAGAGGCTGTACAAAATCCTACAATACTCCTATCTTCAGTTTATTGAAAAATGAGAATTCAGTTGTTGATTATTGTGCTTTAGAGTAAGAGTGACTGGAGTTTCTGCACCTCTGATACAAACACCTGTATCATTCATTCATTCTGACTGAACATAAAAGTAAAGAAAACATAAATTTCTCATATGGATCATAATTGTCATTTCCTCCTACCAGAAAACTAAGCAAAATAAATGCATAATATTAAAACAAAGAACACATGGACCTTCTCCAAAAGCATGTACTTCTCTTAATTTGTCTCTGAATTGAGATCACACATCATCTACTCAGTCACTCAACTTAACCACATTAAAGCAAAAGACTTTAAACACTGGACGTACAGTGAAATGTTCCACATACAGTGTTTATATTTTATATAGCTGCTATGACAAAGTTGTGGGTTTGCTTTAAGTAGTGCATCGATTTTTCCATATTTTGACATATGACTCATCAGGAACAGTGCTTCTATTTATTCACTTTGAATTCAACTTCTAAATATATCAATATGACATTATGATTAAAATCCAGCGAATTACTTGACAATACAATAATAAGTAAATGGATTATTTTTTTTTTTCTTTATTCATTTATTCATTCATTCAACACACTTGTATCCCAGAATGCAATAGGTAAAACAAATGATGAATCACATGACATTATTTACTGTATTGCCATTTAATTGTGTTAAATGAATGAAAACAAGGTGCAGATGTCCATTTAAAACATTAGAGGGCAGAAAAGAACTGAGGAGGATAATTACACCAACATCAGTAAAGGACAACCACTGCATGTGATGGAAAGAAAGAATCAGTCATTTGTATCAGTTAAATTATGGATTTTTTATGTTTGATGGAAACTTAAACTGTAAATACAGTTCATATTAACAATAATTTAATGTTGAGAAGTTGATGTTGTACTTAAAATTTAAAACCTACACTAATAGAATAGAAAACATTATATCTTCTGCTTTGCATGTCATTATATTTTCCGTTAACTTGTGTTCCTTCAGAGGCTAAAGGTTTCTCTTCATGTCTGGGGTTTTAAACATGTGCAAACAATAAATATATTAAAAACTCAAAAAAGTTAAACCTTCATTTGGGTGGTTATTCAGTCATCACATAAAGGAAACACACAAATAATACAAAAAGCATTTACCAAAATATTATGATTTTCAATTTAGTTATGAACACTTTGTTTATTTGGTCTCTGTCCATATATATTTACTCCAACTGTCAGTTTACCGACAAATATAGTGAATATATCAGAGAATACATTAAAAAAAAAGCATGAGGTAGGAAAATTGAATAAGAGTAGTAAATCAGAGCAATAAAAACAGTAAATAAAACTGGGTAAACATTTCTCAATATTTTTTTCTATTCAACCATATGATTTCAATTGCTTTTATAATATTATAATAAAACATTTTCAACAGTGATATCTTCACACATAACACATCAATGAACAAAAGCAAGAATGAAGATAAGGCATATATTTTTAAATAAAATTCAAACTGCTTTAAGATTTAATACAAGTGACCATCAATAAATGGTGGGTGTGTCTTCCATTTAAGTATGTGTTCAGTAATATGCAAATATAGAATGTGTCATCTATGTAAATGTGTAACTGTACTTTAGTTATAAGGAAGTGACGTGTGTTTGTGTCAGTCAGAGGAGATCCCTTCAGTTCATCTTCATCATCAGTCATGTTCTCTGTAGCTCTGATACTGCTGTTGGCATCTGGATCCTGTGAGAAACTGTGACTTTACTAAACACATGGTAAACATGTATCAGTCAGATGAATGATGGAGATAATGTTGGTTTGTGTTTCCACAGGTGTGTACAGTATAGACCTGATCCAGCCAGACTCAGTGGTCCTGCAGCCTGGACACACTTTGACCATCAGCTGTCAGGTCTCTGGTTATTCTCTGACTGATGGCAGCTATGCAACAGGTTGGATCAGGCAGCGTGAAGGAAAACCAATGGATTGGATATTCGATCAGTGGGGAGGAAGTAGCGGCAGCTTTTATAAAATAATGCTTTTCAAAAAAAGTTCAGCTTCAGCAGAGACATGTCTGCTGGAAGAGTGACTATAAGTGGACAGAATCTGCAGCCTGAAGACACAGCTGTTTATTACTGTGTATGTCGCCCCACAGTGACACAAACACCAACAGACCTGCACAAATACCCAGCAGCCACTGCAATACCAGAGAAACTATGAACAATGTGAACTGTATAAATCATATAATATGAGTGCATGATGCTTTCACCTCAGCTTTGAGTTTGGGAAATGTGATAAAGACATTATATATTAGTAATGTGAAAATGATGTCATCAAAAAGAAAATAACTAAAAATATTGTTCTATCTTGAAAAAATTGACTTGTGTAGCAAGAATTGGATACCAAATTATTTGTTAATTGAGTGTTGATTTATTGATTAATTTAATTATAGATTTATAACCAAACTTAAACTTAAATCAACTCAAAACAATAATTTGGAAATCTTGCATAGGTTGATAGTTCGTGGACTGCACAGTGAACCCATGTGTGAATAATAGTACACAAAGCACAACTGAGGCAATGGACTTATATACATATAAATACTTTATTAACTAAACTAAGACACACAAATAACATAAAGACAAGAGACAAATACAACCAAAGGAGCAGGAGATTATGGACAGGAGAATATGTAGATTAAGTTGGCAGATAGCTATATTCAAGATATTATAATGTTAGTGAGGTTACGTTGAGGTAAACCTACTTAACTTGGAATAACACCAACTCAGATAAATCAGGAGCAAGTTTTCTTACAAGTTGTTGCGGTGCGGATGCAGCAACTGGCACGGCCTTGACGGCGGATGGATGAAGTCTTCTGACGTAGTTCGAAGCAGGAACAGGCTGTGAAGCGACGTGCTTGCGCTGGAGGCCTGAAGGTCTGGAGTTCTGAAGTTCTGCTGGCTGGAGGAGGTTCACAGCTGGCTCTGGCAGCTGGTTCTGGAAAGCTCGCCAGGAGAAGATGGAACAGCTCTGAGAGCCAAGGAGATGGTCAAGACTCCTTGGAGAAAGCTCTTTGTTCTTAGGTGAGAGCTCAGAAGAGGTGGAGAAAGCTCTTTGCGTAGGTGAGAGCAGCCAGGGTGGAAAAAGCTCTTTGGAGGGCTTAGAGGATAGAACAGCTCTGGAGAAAAGTTGGTTTCATTCACTTTTATAGTTTGTCCAAAAACCAGCTTTCCACGCCTTCCTCGTGCATATAGATGAGTTATCGATGCCTTGGGGCGTTGCCTTCTTTGTCTGTTTTCGGCGGGAAAACGCCTCCTTTTGCCGGTCATTTACATATTTCAGAGTATCATCTCTCTCTCCCCCCCTTAGGAGAGGGAGAGAGGACCTCATGCAGACTTGTAAGAAAACTTCTCCCAACCTTAAATAAGATCCTGAAATAAGATCCTTAAACTTTGTACATCACCTGTAACCTCACTTAAGCATCAGTAAAATAATAGCATGATTATTCAGACATGCTATAAGCAGTGATACTCTTACTTTCACATAATTTACCGTGAACATGATCAGGACACACATATGTGAAACCACAGGTCAGGCAAATGGCTTAAGTATTACATGCATAAAAGAGTTAACGTGCTGAGTTAATCAACATTAACACATAATGTAATACATTATTAACATGGCACATATAGGGATTTTATCATTCAGTCCTTTGTTCGTTTCTGGGTTCATCTTCACCTCTGGATAAGCAAGAATAATGGGACACAGATGTTGAGAGGCAAAAGGTCAGCTTAGTGTCAAAACCGAGTCCATTAGGCTCATTCTTTAAGATCATCTGTCTGCGTAAATGTCATTTGCAAAGGATGTCCCAGTACTGACCTGGTGACGGACCAATCAGCATGGTTGTTCAGGAATTTGGTTTGACACGGAGAGGAAGATAATATAATTTATAATTCTGTTTTTTGAGTCTGTTCACTCACTCCACCGTCATCCGGCTACACTTGTAATATTGAATGTGTTTTCTTTATGTCTCAGAGGAATTCATATACAAACATTTCCCAACAGTTTGAACATGGTACTTGTTTTTTTTTTTTTTTCAGCTCAAAAATGGAAAAGCAAAAACCAGTAACAGCTGTTACCAAATGATAATGACCTCAAAAGTGCAAAAAATAAAATACAATGAAATAAAATGAATCAAAATAAAACAAAATTAAATTAAATTAAATTAAATTAAGCTGAAGAAAAGAAAAGAAAAGAAAAGAAAAGAAAAGAAAAGAAAAGAAAAGAAAAGAAAAGAAAAGAAAAGAAAAGAAAAGAAAAGAAAAGAAAAGAAAAGAAAAGAAAAGAAAGCAATATGACAAAATTAAAAAAAAATTAAATGAATACATTTAGTTATGGGAGGAGTGATTTCAAACTCAGGTGTCCTCTCCCTCTACCTGCAGAGACAATGACAGAGGTCAGTTCACACACAGTTTAATATGATGGACTATAGGACAGGACTGCTGCTGTTAACCATCCACACACATGGATGGTTAGACTGACACAACTGGACCCAGGAGGAAAAAAAAAAAAAAAAAAAAAAACTCCCACAGACTGACCTGGACTCACATTAACCTAAAAACTACCTGATGACTCAGATCAGACAGGCTTCTGGAAAAGGACTGGAATGAGTTACTAATAACAGATCTGATAGTGCTTGTATTTACTCTCAGTCAGTCCAAAGTTGTTTCACCATCTCCACAGACAACAACAGAAATCCTACTTCACTAAGTTTACAGAAAACAGACCTAAAATATTCCACAGCTCAATTCTATGCTGAGTTTTATGCACCATATTTTTGCTTTTTCAAAATTGAAAAGATTAATGAGTGGATCTTAATCACAGAACAAGTTCACATAAGTTTATTTTCCTGCAAAAAGGAGGAGTCAATGCAAAACTCCAAAGCCCTCTACCTCTACTTATCTGACTGCAGGACTCATACCAGAGAACAGTTGAACATGATGGACTGTAGGACAGGACTGCTGCTCTTAACTATCTGCTGGGCAGGTCAGGATATTCATCAGTCTGAAGAGAATGTTGTAGCTCAAAAAACAAGCAGCTTATAGACACTGACTGTTTTCTTGTTTGCCTTCACAGGTGTTGATGGTCAGACTCTGACTGAATCTGGACCTGCAGTAAAAAGACCTGGAGAATCCCACAGACTGACCTGTACAACATCTGGATTCACATTCAGCAGCTACTGGATGGCCTGGATCAGACAGGCTCCTGGAAAAGGACTGGAGTGGATCACTTATATTGCTACTACTACCACTTACTATTCCCAGTCAGTCCAAGGCCGTTTCACCATCTCCAGAGACAACGGCAGAAACCAGCTGTATCTGCAGATGAACAGTCTGAAAACTGAAGATTCTGCTGTTTATTATTGTGCTCGACACCCACAGTGACTGGAGTTATTTCAGAGGCTGTACAAAATCCTACATGTCAGTAAAGCAGAGATTCCTTAAATGATGTTTCATATTAGTGAACCATTGCAATCGACAACATATGTTTATAATTGTACATAAACTGTGTAGAATATGTACAAAATCCAAATGTTGATAAGGAGAGAAATTGCACCAGAAACAGTCCTGAAGTATTTGTGAAAATAATACATTACAGTTAAACTTCAAGCAGAACTGAGTTATGGAAGAGACAATCGCTGAATAAAATTTTCAGAGGCCAAGAGTCAACAGTAGAGAACATGAATGAAATGAAATCCTAATTATAAGGAAAATCAATAATTGTAAACGTATATGTGTTTGTAGAATGAGAAAAAAGAAAAAGCTTTATGTTCAGTTTATTTCAAACTATCAAGAGTCTGATAGATAGATAGATAGATAGATAGATAGATAGATAGATAGATAGATAGATAGATAGATAGATAGATAGATAGATAGATAGATAGATAGATAGATAGATAGATAGATAGATAGATAGATAGATAGATAGATAGATAGATAGATAGATAGATAGATAGATAGATAGATAGATAGATAGATAGATAGATAGATAGATAGATAGATAGATAGATAGACAAACAAACAAAAATTCAGTCTTTGAAAAATTCTGTCCTGAGTTTTGTTTAATGTTAAAAACAAGTGACAGACAAGGTTTCAGTCCTAAACCTTTGGGGTTTTTCATGTCATTTCTACAGTAAAACAGTTTCAGTTCCTGGTGTTAAACTCTAGAGGACACACAAACAACTGATTAGAACCTTTTCCCTGTTTGTGTCCATCTGTCTGTCTATTGGTCAGTCTGTCTGTATCTGAGTATGTTTGTTTGTCTGTTATATTTCTGTTTGTCGACTTGTTGAATTTTTCACAAGGTGTGTCTCTACCATAACTTTGCCCTCAATGGGACAGTGTTCCGTAGTTTGTGATCGTCTTGTTCACTGATGGGTAAAAGACAAGTGATGTTTCCACATATGATTGTATTGCTTATCTCTCATATATTAGCTGTTTATCTTATATTGCTGTTATTTCTTTGATTTTTTCTGTCATTACAAGACCAAAAATTAAACACAATCTTCCTTGTCATCCATCACACCCCTGCTGAACAGATTTATTTAATAAAGAATCCATTTAATACATATTCAGTCACATGACACAATTGTTTCTTGTATTATTGTTGACATGGTTTTTATATTTGATGCTGAAAATAAAGCATATGTGGAAACTTTTAAAGTGCATGTAAAGAAATTCTTCCTGGACCATTTTTGCTGATGTCACTAAACACTGAAGTGAACTTTCAAACTCTCAGGCCTGTGAGGAGGAGTAAATGCAAAACTCACACCTTCCACATCTACTTATCTGACGACAGAGAAGAAAACAGACAGAAGTGGACCCATAGTTTAACATGATGGACTACAGGACAGGACATAGACTTTTTTTTTTTTCTTTTTTGTCTTCACAGGTGTTGATGGTCAGACTCTGACTGAATCTGAACCTGCAGTGAAAAGACCTGGAGAATCCCACAGACTGACCTGTACAACATCTGGATTCACATTCAGCAGCTACAGCATGGACTGGATCAGACAGGCTCCTGGAAAAGGACTGGAGTGGATCGCTTATATCAGTAGTGGTAGTGGCAGCACTACTTACTATTACCAGTCATTTCAAGGCCGTTTCACCATCTCCAGAGACAATGGCAGAAACCAGCTGTATCTGCAGATGAACAGTCTGAAAACTGAAGATTCTGCTGTTTATTATTGTGCACGAGACCCACAGTGACTGGAGTTATTTCAGAGGCTGTACAAAATCCTACAATACTCCTATCTTCAGTTTCTTGAAAAATGACAATTCAGTTGTTGATTATTGTGCTTATATTTTACATTAAGTTGTTTTCCTTCAGAGGCTAAAAGTTTCTCTTCATGTCTGAGGTTTTAAACATGTGCCAACACTAAACATATTAAAAACTCAAAAAAGCAAAACCTTCATTTGGGTGGTTATTCAGTTGTCACATAAAAGGAAACACACAAATAATACAAAAAATATATATTAAAATACTTTCATTTTAAGTTCAGTTCTAACAAATTAGTTAGGTCTCTGTCCATATATATTCAGACCAACAGTTAATTCACCAACAAATATAGTGACAACATATGAGAATACATAAAAAAAAGTATGAGGGAGATAAAATGAATAACAGTTGTAAATCAGAGCAATAAATCAATAAATATAACTGGGTAAATTTTTCTCAACATTTTCTCTATTCAACCATAGGATTTAAATTCCACTTATAATATTGTAAAAAAAAAAAAAAAAAAAAAAAAAAAAAAAAAAACATTTTCAGCAGCGATATCTTCACACATAACACATTAATGAACAGTATGAATAATGAGGATAAGGCATATATTTTTAAATAAAATTCAAACTGCTTTAAGATTTAATACAAGTGACCATCAATAAATGGTGTATGTGTCTTCCATTTAAGTATGTGTTCAGTAATATGCAAATATAGAATGTGTCATCTATGTAAATGTGTAACTGTACTTTAGTTATAATGAAGTGACGTGTGTTTGTGTCAGTCAGAGGAGATCCCTTCAGTTCATCTTCATCATCAGTCATGTTCTCTGTAGCTCTGATACTGCTGTTGGCATCTGGATCCTGTGAGAAACTGTGACTTTACTAAACACATGGTAAACATGTATCAGTCAGATGAATGATGGAGATAATGTTGGTTTGTGTTTCCACAGGTGTGTACAGTATAGACCTGATCCAGCCAGACTCAGTGGTCCTGCAGCCTGGACACACTTTGACCATCAGCTGTCAGGTCTCTGGTTATTCTCTGACTGACAACAGCTATGCAACAGGTTGGATCAGACAGCGTGAAGGAAAACCAATGGACTGGATTTTCCATCAGTGGGGAGGAAGTAGTGGCAGCTTTTATAAAAACAATGCATTTCAGAACAAGTTCAGCTTCAGCAGAGACATGTCTGCTGGAAGAGCGACTATAAGTGCACAGAATCTGCAGCCTGAAGACACAGCTGTTTATTATTGTGTATGTTGCCGCACAGTGACACAAACACCAACAGACCTGCACAAATACCCAGCAGCCACTGCAATACCAGAGAAACTATGAACAATGTGAACTGTATAAATCATATAATATGAGTGCATGATGCTTTCACCTCAGCTTCAAGTTTGGGAAATGTGATAAAGACAATATATATTAGTAATGTGAAAATGATGTGATCAAAAAGAAAAAAACTAAGAATATCATTTTATCTTGAAAAAATTGACATGTAATATTGAATGTGTTTTCTTTATATCTCAGAGGAATTCATACAGAGACATTTCCCAACAGTTTGAACATGGGACTTGTTTTTTTCAACTCAATAATAAAATAAAATTTAATTAAATTAAACTAAAGAAAAGAAAAGATACAAAAAAAATATAACAAAATAAAATTAAAAAAAAAAAAAAATGAATACATTTGGTTATGGGAGGAGTAATTTCAAACTCAGGTGTCCTCTCCCTCTACCTGCAGAGACAATGACAGAGGTCAGTTCACACATAGTTTAATATGATGGACTATAGGACAGGACTGCTGCTGTTAACCATCCACACACACGGATGTTTAGAATGACAGAACTGGACCCAGAAGTAAAAACAAACAAACAAAAAAAAAAAAAAATAAAGACCAGGAGACTCCCACAGACTGACCTGGACTCACATTATCCTAAAAACTACCTGATGACTCAGATCAGACAGGCTTCTGGAAAAGGACTGGAATGAGTTACTAATAACAGATGTGATAGTGCTTGTATTTACTCTCAGTCAGTCCAAAGTTGTTTCACCATCTCCACAGACAACAACAGAAATCCTACTTCACTAAGTTCACAAAAAACAGACCTAAAATATTCCACAGCTCAGTTCTATGCTGAGTTTTATGCACCATATTTTTGCTTTTTCAAAATTGAAAAGATTAATGAGTGGATCTTAATCACAGAACAAGTTCACATAAGTTTATTTTCCTGCAAAAAGGAGGAGTCAATGCAAAACTCCAAAGCCCTCTACCTCTACTTATCTGACTGCAGGACTCATACCAGAGAACAGTTGAACATGATGGACTGTAGGACAGGACTGCTGCTCTTAACTATCTGCTGGGCAGGTCAGGATATTCACCAGTCTGAAGAGAATGTTGTAGCTCAAAAAACAAGCAGCTTATAGACACTGACTGTTTTTGTCTTCACAGGTGTTGATGGTCAGACTCTGACTGAATCTGGACCTGCAGTGAAAAGACCTGGAGAATCCCACAGACTGACCTGTAGAACATCTGGATTCACATTCAGTGACTACTGGATGTATTGGATCAGACAGGCTCCTGGAAAAGGACTGGAGTGGATCGCTGAGATCAGTCCTGGTGGTGGCAGCACTACTCACTATTCCCAGTCAGTCCAAGGTCGTTTCACCATCTCCAGAGACAACAGCAGAAACCAGCTGTATCTGCAGATGAACAGTCTGAAAACTGAAGATTCTGCTGTTTATTATTGTGCTCGAGGCTCACAGTGACTGGAGTTAATGAATCAGCTGTACAAAAACCTACTTGCCAGTTATACAGAGATTAAAATATTTCACATTACCAAACCAGTCAACAACATATGTTATAGCACCTGTATCATTCATTCATTCTGACTAAACATAAAAGTAAAGAAAACATCATGAATCTCACAGATGGATCATAACTGTCATTTCCTCCTCCCAGCAAACTAAGCAAAATAAATTCATCATATTACAACAAAGAACACTTGGACCTTCTCCAAAAGCATGTACTTCTCTAAATTTGTCTCTGAATTGAGATCACACATCATCTACTCAGTCACTCAACTTAACCACATTAAACCAAAAGACTTTAAACACTGGACGTACAGTGAAATGTTCCACATACAGTGTTTATATTTTATATAGCTGCTATAACAAAGTTCTGGGTTTGCTTTAAGTTGTGCATCGATGTTTCCATATTTTGACATATGACTCATCAGGAACAGTGCTTCTGTCTATTCACTTTGAATTCAACTTCTAAATATATCAATAGGACATTATGATTAAAATACAGAGAAAGACTTGACAATATATTTTTAAAATAAATAGCTATTTTTTTCTGTTTTTCATTCATTCAACACACTTGTATCCCAGAAGGCAATGGATAAAACCACAGATAAATTAGTTTATATTATTTACTGTACTGTAATTTAATTCTATTAAATGAATGAAAACAAGGTGCAGATGTCCATTTAAAACATTAGAGGGCAGAAAAGAACTGAGGAGGATAATTACACCAACATCAGTAAAGGACAACCACTGCATGTGATGGAAAGAAAGAATTACAATCATTTGCATCAGTTAAAATATGTTTTGTTTTGTTTTGTTTTTATGTTTGATGGAAACTTCAGCTGCACTGAGAAAAAATACAGTGATCACGTTACGAATAATTTGATGCTGAAAAGTTGATATTCTACTTTAAGTACACCATATTCAATACATACATACAATTTTTTGCATCAGTTAAGTTATGGATTTTTTACGTTCGAAGGAAACTTTAATTGCACTGAGAAAAAACACAGTGATCATGTTAAGAATAATTTGATGTTGAAAAGTTGATATTGTACTTTAAGCACATCATGCACCATATTTTTTCTTATTCAAAATTGCAATGATTAATGAGTTCACTTCATTTTTTTTTCCTGCAAAAAGAAGGAGTCAATGCAAAACTCCAAAGCCCTCTACCTCTACTTATCTGACTGCAGGACTCATACCAGAGAACAGTTGAACATGGACTGTAGGACAGGACTGCTGCTCTTAACTATCTGCTGGGCAGGTCAAGATATTCACCAGTCTGAAGATAATGTTGTAGCTCAAAAAACAAGCAGCTTATAGACATTGACTGTTTTCTTGTTTGCCTTCACAGGTGTTGATGGTCAGACTCTGACTGAATCTGAACCTGCAGTGAAAAGACCTGGAGAATCCCACAGACTCACCTGTACAACATCTGGATTCACATTCAGCAGCTACTGGATGGCCTGGATCAGACAGGCTCCTGGAAAAGGACTGGAGTGGGTCGCTGCTATCAGTCAGCCTAATGGTGACCATACTTACTATTCCCAGTCAGTCCAAGGCTGTTTCACCATCTCCAGAGACAACGGCAGAAACCAGCTGTATCTGCAGATGAACAGTCTGAAAACTGAAGATTCTGCTGTTTATTATTGTGCACGAGGCCCACAGTGACTGGAGTTAGTAAAGCAGCTGTACAAAATCCTACATGTCAGAAAAGCAGAGATTCCTTAAATGATGTTTCATTTTAGCGAACCATTGTAGTCGACAACATATGTTTATAATTGTACATAAACTGTGTAGAATATTCACAAAATCCAGATGTTGATAAGGAGAGAAATTGCACCAGAAACAGTCCTGAAGTATTTGTGAAATGAATTCATTACAGTTAAACTTGAAGCAGGACTGAGTTATGGAAGAGACAATCACTGAAAAAAATTTTCAGAGGCCAAGAGTCAACAGTAGAGAACATGAATGAAATGAAATCCTAAAAAGAGGGAAAAGCAAAAATGGTATATGTGTTTATAAAATGAAAAAAAAAAAAAAAAGCACCCTATGTTCAGTTTATTTCAAACTATCAAGAATCTGATGGATGAATGAATGAATGAATGAATGAATGAATGAATGAAGAGTCTTTGAATGATCCTGTTCTGTTTGTTTAATGTTGGAAACAAGTGACAGACAAGGTTCCAGTCCTAAACCTTTGGGGTTTTTCATGTCATTTCTACAGTAAAACAGTTTCAGTTCCTGGTGTTAAACTCTAGAGGACACACAAACAACTGATTAGAACCTTTTCCCTGTTTGTGTCCATCTGTCTGTCTATTGGTCTGTCTGTCTGTATCTAAGTATGTTTGTTTGTCTGCTTATATTTCTGTTTGTCAGGTTGTTGAGTTTTTCATAAGGTGTGTCTCTACCATATCTTTGCCTTCAATGGGACAATGTTCTGTAGTTTATGATCATCTTGTTCACTGATGGGTAAAAGACAAGTGATGTTTCAACATTTAATTTTATTGCAGATTTTTCATATATTAACTGTTAATCTTATATTGCTGTTATTTGTTTGATTTTTTCTGTTATTAAAAGACCAAAAATTAACCACAATATTTCTTGTTCTCCATCACACCCCTACTGAACAGATTCATTTAATAATGAATCCATTTAATACATATTCAAAATACATATTCACATGACAATTTTTTTTCTGTATTATTGTTGATATGGTTTTGATGGATGCTGAAACTAAAGCATATGTGGAAACTTTAAAAATGCATGTAAAGCAATTATTCTTGAAACGTTTTTGCTGATGTCACTAAACACTGAAGTGAACTTTCAAACTCTCAGGCCTGTGAGGAGGAGTCAATGCAAAACTCACACCTTCCACATCTACTTATGTGACGACAGAGAAGAAAACAGACAGAAGTGGACCCATAGTTTAACATGATGGACTACAGGACAGGACTGGTACTGTTAACCATCTACTGGGCAGGTGAACATATCTGCTTATAATAAACTAAAGGCTGTCCTTCAAATACTGGCAGCTTATTGTATTTTCTTGGTTTTATTTACAGGTGTTGATGGTCAGACTCTGACTGAATCTGAACCTGCAGTGAAAAGACCTGGAGAATCCCACAGACTGACCTGTACAACATCTGGATTCACATTCAGCAGCTACTGGATGAACTGGATCAGACAGGCTCCTGGAAAAGGACTGGAGTGGATCGCTAGGATCAGTAGTGGTAGTGGCAGCACTACTTATTATTCCCAGTCTGTTCAAGGTCGTTTCACCATCTCCAGAGACAACGGCAGAAACCAGCTGTATCTGCAGATGAACAGTCTGAAAACTGAAGATTCTGCTGTTTATTATTGTGCACGAGAGACACAGTGACTGGAATTATTTCAGAGGCTGTACAAAATCCTACAGTACTCCTATCTTCAGTTTATTGAAAAATGACAATTCAGTTGTTGATTATTGTGCTTATATTTTACGTTAAGTTGTTTGAGGCTAAACGTTTCTCTTCATGTCTGAGGTTTTAAACATGTGCAAACACTAAACATATTAAAAACTCAAAAAAGCAAAACCTTAATTAAGGTGGTTATTCAGTTGTCACATAAAAGGAAACACACAGATAATACAAAAAAATATATATATATTAAAATACTTTCATTTTAAGTTCAGTTCTAACAAATTAGTTAGGTCTCTGTCCATATATATTCAGTCCAACAGTTAATTCACCAACAAATATACTGACAATATCTGAGAATACATTAAAAAAAAAGTATGAGGCAAATAAAATGAATAATAGTAGCCAATCAGAGCAATAAATCAATAAATATAACTGGGTAAATTTTTCTCAACATTTTCTCTATTCAACCATAGGATTTAAATTCCACTTATAATACTGTAAAAAAAAAAAAAAAAAAAAACATTTTCAGCAGTGATATCTTCACACATAACACATTATTGAACAGTAGGAATAATGAGGATAAGGCATATATTTTTTAAATAAAATTCAAACTGCTTTAAGATTTAATACAGGTGACCATCAATAAATGGTGTGTGTGTCTTCCATTTAAGTATGTGTTCAGTAATATGCAAATATAGAATGTGTCATCTATGTAAATGTGTAACTGTACTTTAGTTATAAGGAAGTGACGTGTGTTTGTGTCAGTCAGAGGAGATCCCTTCAGTTCATCTTCATCATCAGTCATGTTCTCTGTAGCTCTGATACTGCTGTTGGCATCTGGATCCTGTGAGAAACTGTGACTTTACTAAACACATGGTAAACATGTATCGGTCAGATGAATGATGGAGATAATGTTGGTTTGTGTTTCCACAGGTGTGTACAGTATAGACCTGATCCAGCCAGACTCAGTGGTCCTGCAGTCTGGACAGACTTTGACCATCAGCTGTCAGGTCTCTGGTTATTCTCTGACTGACAGCAGCTATGCAACAGGTTGGATCAGACAGCGTGAAGGAAAACCAATGGACTGGATTTTCCACATGTGGGGCGGAGGAAGCCTAACCCAGAATGATGCTTTTAAGAATAAATTTACCTTCAGCAGGGACACATCTGCCAGAACAGTAACTATTACAACACAAAATCTGCAGCCTGAAGACACAGCTGTTTATTACTGTGTACGTCGCCCCACAGTGACACAAACACCAACAGACCTGCACAAATACCCAGCAGCCACTGCAATACCAGAGAAACTATGAACAATGTGAACTGTATAAATCATTTAATATGAGTGCATGATGCTTTCACCTCAGCTTCAAGTTAGGGAAATGTGATAAAGACAATATATATTAGTAATGTGAAAATGATGTTATCAAAAAGAAAAAAATGAATTATATTGTTTTATCTTTAAAAAACTGACAAGTAATATTGAATGTGTTTTCTTTATATCTCTGAGGAATTCAAACAGAAACATTTCCCAACAGTTTTAACATGGTGTTCTTTTTTTTTTGCAGCTCAAAAAATGAAAGACAAGACTAATAACAGCTGTTACCAAATGATAATGACTTTAAAAGTACAAAAATAAAATAAAATGAATCAAGAAAAAAAAAACTAAATTAAATTAAAGAAAAGAGAACAAGAGAAGAGAAAAGAAAAGAATAGAAAACAAAACAAAACAAAACAAAACAAAACAAAACAAAACAAAACAAAACAAAACAAAACAAAAACAAAACAAAAAAATGTTTAAATAAATACATTTGGTTATGGGAGGAGTAATTTCAAACTCAGGTGTCCTCTCCCTCTACCTGCAGAGACAATGACAGAGGTCAGTTCCCACACAGTTTAATATGATGGACTATAGGACAGGACTGCTGCTGTTAACCATCCACACACATGGATGGTAAGACTGACACAACTGGACCCAGAAGGAAAAAAAAAAAAACAGGAGACTCCCACAGACTGACCTGGACTCACATTATCCTAAAAACTACCTGATGACTCAGATCAGACAGGCTTCTGGAAAAGGACTGGAATGAGTTACTAATAACAGATGTGATAGTGCTTGTATTTACTCTCAGTCAGTCCAAAGTTGTTTCACCATCTCCACAGACAACAACAGAAATCCTACTTCACTAAGTTTACAGAAAACAGACCTAAAATATTCCACGGCTCAATTCTATGCTGAGTTTTATGCACCATATTTTTGCTTTTTCAAAATTGAAAAGATTAATGAGTGGATCTTAATCACAGAACAAGTTCACATAAGTTTATTTTCCTGCAAAAAGGAGGAGTCAATGCAAAACTCCAAAGCCCTCTCCCTCTACTTATCTGACTGCAGGACTCATACCAGAGAACAGTTGAACATGATGGACTGTAGGACAGGACTGCTGCTCTTAACTATCTGCTGGGCAGGTCAGGATATTCACCAGTCTGAAGAGAATGTTGTTGCTCAAAAAACAAGCAGCTTATAGACATTGACTGTTTTCTTGTTTGTCTTCACAGGTGTTGATGGTCAGACTCTGACAGAATCTGGACCTGCAGTGAAAAGACCTGGAGAATCCCACAGACTGACCTGTACAACATCTGGATTCACATTCAGCAGCTACTGGATGGCCTGGATCAGACAGGCTCCTGGAAAAGGACTGGAGTGGATCGCTGCTATCAGTCAGCCTACTGGCAGCACTACTCACTATTCCCAGTCAGTCCAAGGCCGTTTCACCATCTCCAGAGACAACAGCAGAAACCAGCTGTATCTGCAGATGAACAGTCTGAAAACTGAAGATTCTTCTGTTTATTATTGTGCACGACACCCACAGTGACTGGAGTTAGTGAAGCAGCTGTACAAAATCCTACATGTCAGTAAAGCAGAGATTCCTTAAATGTTTCATTTTAGCAAACCATTGTAGTCGACAACAAATGTTTATAATTGTACATAAACTGTGTAGAATATGTACAAAATCCAAATGTTGATAAGGAGAGAAATTGCACCAGAAACAGTCCTGAAGTATTTGTGAAATTAATACATTACAGTTAAACTTGAAGCAGGACTGAGTTTTGGAAGAGACAATCACTGAATGAAATTTTCAGAGGCCAAGAGTCAACAGTAGAGAACATGAATGAAATGAAATCCTAATTACAGGGAAAATTAAAAATTGTAAACGCATATGTTTTTGTAAAATTAAAAAATAAATAAATAAATAAAAGCTTGATGTTACTTTATTTCAAACTATCAACAATCTGATGAATAAATCAATCAATCAGTCAATCAATCAATCAATAATCAGTCTTTGAATAATCCTGTCCTGAGTTTTGTTTAATGTTAGAAACAAGTGACAGACAAGGTTTCAGTCCTAAACCTTTGGGGTTTTTCATGTCATTTCTACAGTAAAACAGTTTCAGTTCCTGGTGTTAAACTCTAGAGGACACACAAACAACTGATTAGAACTTTTTCCCTGTTTGTGTCCATCTGTCTGTCTATTGGTCTGTCTGTCTGGATCTAAGTATGTTTGTTTGTCTGCTTATATTTCTATTTTTCAGATTGTTGAATTTTTCACAAGGTGTGTCTCTACCAGTGGCGATTTCTCATAGACTGCAAGGGAGGCCCGGCTTCCCCTAAAATTTCGAAAATTAAATGGTTAAATATGTACAGTTGTGTTGACATTTTATTGACTACAAATGTGTTAGAACACGTTCATCTCACAGATGAGTTCGTTCAGAATCAGCTTTATCACAAATCAAGGGACGCGATGTTGTTCACTTCTCATACATTCCTGTTGCGCTGTTTTCTCATTCGATCTCTGCTCAGTGCATTTGTCCGTAGACTGCGGGCGTCTATGGGCTTCAATGGGACTGAGTGGAACAGTTTTTTTCATTACCTCAAAACTGGACGGTAATTGGATAAATGCCATGAGGTTGTCCCGCCCCCGGACGCCGGGCGTCTGTGGGGGTGAATGGAGCTGTGGGCGGAGCTCAGCCGGACTGGGCACCTGAATCCCACGTGCTGATTGGAGGATCAGTTGAAAGCCTTAATCCCGTTTGATTGACAGCTATTTTCAGATCTCCTCCTTCACTGACACAGTTCAGTTTAATACCACCGCACATTCTGCTGTGAAATCAAGAGAGAAACCACTCCAAAATTACTCGTTCATTTCTTGCACTGTAAATAAAACACACTCATTGTACTTCCTTGTTTCAATTTAACATAATTTCAGCGTTTTCTTGTTTCAGTTACATAATTTAATCATTTCTTGTTCGAGTTTAATATCGTTTTGTAGATAGTTAAATCAATCAAACTGTCGGCTAGGTTGCAGTATAAGGAGCATCTCTTGTTTAAAAAGGCTGAAGTCTTACACCCACAACACAATGGGCCAAGGCAATCTAAGCAGACAGGACACTGGTCCAGTCCCTGGAAAAGACACCTACTTGGTACAATAAGGTCACTGAGCATTTTCTTAAAAAGGAACGGAGAGCCAAATGTATGTTTAAATAACCTGACTTTTTTTTTGTTTTGTTTTTTGTTTTGTTTTGTTTTGATGTAAGCCGACAATGAGCTTCCGCTGTCTGAAAGACGAGCAGCCGCCACTAGTCTCTACCATATCTTTGCCCTCAATGGGACAGTGTTCTGGAGTTTGTGATCGTCTTGTTCACTGACGGGTAACAGACAAGTGATGTTTCCACATATGATTGTATTGCTTATCTCTCATATATTAACTGTTCATCTTATATTGCTGTTATTTGTTAGATTTTTTCTCTCATTAAAAGACCAAAAAATTAAACACAATCTTCCTTGTCATCCATCACACCCCTGCTGAACAGATTCATTTAATAACTAGAAGCACTCGGAGAGCGCAGACCTCCGCCAAGGCTGATCAGTGCCCCCCCACCCCCGTGGGCCCCCCCACCCCCGATCACCACCAAAATTTAATCATTTCTTCCTTATCCCATTTCCAACAAACCCTGAAAATTTCATCCAAATCTGTCCATAACTTTTTGAGTTATGTTGCACACTAACGGACAGACAAACAAACAAACAAACAGACAAACAAACAAACAAACCCTGGCAAAAACATAACCTCCTTGGCGGAGGTAATGAATCCATTTAACACATATTCAGTCACATGACACAACTGTGTCTTGTATTATTGTTGCCATGATTTTGATAGATGCTGAAATTAAAGCATATGTGGAAACTTTTAAAGTGCATGTAAAGAAATAATTCTGAGAACATGTAACCCACTCTTGGGTAAGTAACTCTAGTCTAGGTTCGGAAGGAGCCAAGTGTCATAAACTACTACCATAAATGAATGCAAAAAGGCAAGGTAAGTTGAAAAATCTGTAACATTTACTGACGTATCAACAAGTCAGTATACAATTGTATAGAAAATACATAGAAACACAAAAATAAAAGAAAAATAAAGAAAATAAAAAATGGGCCCTTTGAAATAAACAAGTTGTAGTTTGTCAGTCTGTCAGTCTTCCCTTGAAATGTCTGTTGTGATCACTTAGAGTTTGTCAATGTCTTTTAAGTGTTTCTTTCCTTTAAAATGTTCCTGCGACGTTCAAAACCTGATGCTCTCATAAAAGGAATGTGTGTAACAGTCCTGGCGACTGGCACTGTCCTACCAGCAGATGGAGCACTTCTGAGTCAATCTCTGGTTCTAACTGGGAAATCCTGGTTCCAGCTGGAGATCCTGGTTCCGAATGAATCACTCCGGGAGGCTCACCATCAATGGATAAGAATCTTCAAAGTGGTCCCAACTCTGTCCTTAGACCTGACCAAGGTAATAGAAGTGAAAAGACGGGGTTTTCCGATTCCCCGACGTCTTCTTCTGTGTCCACTTTCTCTGTCGCTGGGTTAGCTGACAGAAACTGCCACTTAAAACAGCCACAAATCAACTTAAAACACATTAACAATAGTTTTCCTCTCTTCCTTTCTCGTCGCCATTTCCAGATCTCCCTGCCTCACACAAGATCACGTATGAGGGCTGTTCAATAAGTTCATGGCCTCACCCAGAAATACTGGTTGTTATAATACAGGATGTTATATTCTTTCGTGATGGGACAGTGATGTTTGAACATCGATGGACCAAGTGCATTGCTGTAAATGGAGATTATGTTGAAAAATAAAATATAAATTATCATTCAGTGTTGTTCGGTTCTGGGTGAGGCCATGAACTTATTGAACAGCCCTCGTAGTTGCGTCGTGACCTGTCAATCGAGTGCAACTAGGGCGGGATATCATGTCTGATTGGCTGATCGTTCATCCCAGTTCCCTAAAGGGATATTACACACTATTTTAATGCATTAGCTCTATATTTGTTTTCCAACCTTTCTAATTTTTTTTTTTTTATATATATACCTGGTTACAGACATTTTTGCTGATGTCACTAAACACTGAAGTGAACTTTCAAACTCTCAGGCCTGTGAGGAGGAGTCAATGCAAAACTCACACCTTCCACATCTACTTATGTGACGACAGAGAAGAAAACAGACAGAAGTGGACCCATAGTTTAACATGATGGACTACAGGACAGGACTGGTACTGTTAACCATCTACTGGGCAGGTGAACAGATCTGCTTATAATAAACTAAAGGCTGTCCTTCAAATACTGGCAGCTTATTGTATTTTCTTGTTTTTATTGACAGGTGTTGATGGTCAGACTCTGACTGAATCTGAACCTGCAGTGAAAAGACCTGGAGAATCCCACAGACTGACCTGTACAACATCTGGATTCACATTCAGCAGCTACTGGATGGCCTGGATCAGACAGGCTCCTGGAAAAGGACTGGAGTGGATCGCTTGGATCAGTAGTGGTAGTGGCAGCACTACTTATTATTCCCAGTCTGTTCAAGGTCGTTTCACCATCTCCAGAGACAATGGCAGAAACCAGCTGTATCTGCAGATGAACAGTCTGAAAACTGAAGATTCTGCTGTTTATTATTGTGCACGAGACCCACAGTGACTGGAATTATTTCAGAGGCTGTACAAAATCCTACAATACTCCTATCTTTAGTTTATTGAAAAATGACAATTCAGTTGTTGATTATTGTGCTTATATTTTACATTAAGTTGTTTTCCTTCAGAGGCTAAAGGTTTCTCTTCATGTCTGAGGTTTTAAACATGTGCCAACACTAAATATATTAAAAACTCAAAAAAGCAAAACCTTCATTTGGGTGGTTATTCAGTTGTCACATAAAAGGAAACACACAAATAATATAAAAAAATATGTATTAAAATACTCTCATTTTAAGTTCAGTTCTAACAAATTTGTTAGGTCTCTGTCCATATATATTCAGACCAACAGTTAATTCACCAACAAATATAGTGACAATATATGAGTATACATTAAAAAAAAAAGTATGAGGCAGATAAAATGAATAACAATAATAAATCAGAGCAATAAATCAATAAATATAACTGGGTAAATTTTTCTCAACATTTTCTCTACTCAACCAAAGGATTTAAATTCCACTTATAATATTGTAAAAAAAAAAAAAAAAAAAAAACATTTTCAGCAGTGATATCTTCACACATAGCACATTAATGAACAATAGGAATAATGAGAATAAGGCATATATTTTTTAAATAAAATTCAAACTGCTTTAAGATTTTATACAAGTGACCATCAATAAATGGTGTATGTGTCTTCCATTTAAGTATGTGCTCAGTAATATGCAAATATAGAATGTGTCATCTATGTAAATGTGTAACTGTACTTTAGTTATAAGGAAGTGACGTGTGTTTGTGTCAGTCAGAGGAGATCCCTTCAGTTCATCTTCATCATCAGTCATGTTCTCTGTAGCTCTGATACTGCTGTTGGCATCTGGATCCTGTGAGAAACTGTGACTTTACTAAACACATGGTAAACATGTATCGGTCAGATGAATGATGGAGATAATGTTGGTTTGTGTTTCCACAGGTGTGTACAGTATAGACCTGATCCAGCCAGACTCAGTGGTCCTGCAGTCTGGACAGACTTTGACCATCAGCTGTCAGGTCTCTGGTTATTCTCTGACTGACGACAGCTATGCAACAGGTTGGATCAGACAGCATGAAGGAAAACCAATGGACTGGATTTTCCACATGCGGGGTGGAGGAACCCTTCGCCAGAATGATGCTTTTAAAAATAAATTTAGCTTCAGCAGGGACACATCTGCCAGAACAGTAACTATTACAGCACAAAACCTACAGCCTGAAGACACAGCTGTTTATTACTGTGTACGTCAGCCCACCCACAGTGACACAAACACTAACAGACCTGCACAAATACCCAGCAGCCACTGCAATACCAGAGAAACTATGAACAAAGTGAACTGTATAAATCATAATATGAGTGCCTGATGCTTTCACCTCAGCTTCAAGTCTGGGAAATGTGATGAAGACAGTATATATTTGTTATGTGAAAATGATGTCATCAAAAAGAAAATAACTAGTCCTATAACTAGTAACAGTTTGAATAACATGGTACTCTTTTTTTGCAGCTCAAAAATGGCAAAGTAAACACCAGTAACAGCTGTTACCAAATGATTCAAAAGTACAAAGAAACAAAATAAAATAAAATCATGTTAAAAAAAAAAAAAAAAACCTGTACATATTATGCACCATATTTCTGCTTTTTTCAAAACTGAAAAGATTAATGAATGGATCTTAGTCACAGAACAAGTTCACTTAAGTGTTTTTTCCTGCAAAAAGGAGGAGTCAATGCAAAACTCCAAAGCCCTCTGTTAGGACTGGAAGTACGAAATCTGGACCCAAAAGCACGACCAGCAGACAAAAATACAATTAAGTTGTGTTTATTAAACACAGACAGGGAATACAGTTCACATAAAAAGGTTTTGGGGAAATCCTCAGTGAATGGTCTAATTGGATTTGTCTCAACGTCTGAATCCAAAGGAGGAAACCCACGGCCCGGGTCAGGAGCACACGAGGGGAACCCGACTAGGAGAAAACAGAAGAGCGTCAGGGGACAGACCAGGTCATACACAGGGAGACTAGCAGACAGGCAACAGTACATAGGGGAAAAGGCAGGATCACGTACCATGAATCCGCGCAAAAAGGTCGAACACGGGAGTGGCTGATCAGGCTGAAGTACAGACAGGGGGTCAGGCAAATCTCAGGAGTCGAGGAACAATCCAGGTCAGAAACAGACAGGCAAACAAACAGGCTCTGAAGAACGCTGGTAAGTAGACACACCAAAAAGGAGGAATACGAACTGGCACAGGACAGGGGAAAACACAGGGCTTGTATACACAGGAGGGAGGGAAGACAATGAGACACAGGTGGAACAAATCAAGGCGGGGACAGGTAATCAACACAGGTGACACAGTCAGGGAAGGGAAGCAAAGACACCAGACATGACACAAGAGGAGAACTTAACAAAATAAGACAGGAAATGACAGACAACATAAAAGACAGACAAATCCAGACACAGTCTGGGAGCTGACATGACACCCTCTACCTCTACTTATCTGACTGCAGGACTCATACTAGAGAACAGTTGAACATGATGGACTGTAGGACAGGACTGCTGCTCTTAACTATCTGCTGGGAAGGTCAAGATATTCACCTGTCTGAAAAAAATGTTGTAGCTCAAAAAAACAAGCAGCTTATAGACACTGACTGTTTTCTTGTTTGTCTTCACAGGTGTTGATGGTAAGACTCTGACTGAATCTGGACCTGCAGTGAAAAGACCTGGAGAATCCCACAGACTGACCTGTACAACATCTGGATTCACATTCAGCGACTACCGGATGAGTTGGATCAGACAGGCTCCTGGAAATGGACTGGAGTGGATCGCTGCTATCCGTTATGACAGTAGCACTTACTATTCCCAGTCAGTTCAAGGTCGTTTCACCATCTCCAGAGACAACGGCAGAAACCAGCTGTATCTGCAGATGAACAGTCTGAAAACTGAAGATTCTGCTGTTTATTATTGTGCTCGACACCCACTGTAAGACACAGTAACAAGACAGTCATACAAAAACAGCCACAACTACCAGTAACACTGAGATCAGGATATAAAACCATATTAACCTTGCAATGATCATTTTAAAACTGCATTTCAATAACTAGGCAGTCATTCAAATCTCAACTTTAAAAACACACAATTAGGCTGAATAAGTTATAAAATACACTAGGGAACAAATTTCAAAGTTTTGCTGAAGCCTTCACAACAATGTGCAGTATTAAAATAAAACAGTGATCCTGAGTTGAATAAAGGTGATACTCATTTAATATAGCAGCAAGAAAAAACCTAAACAACTCCAATCAATAAACAAAATGACACCACTACTGAAAATGTCAACAGAGTAATCAGTTTTCCAAACGGATTTGAACTATTTAGATCTATTTTGCTTTCATTTTTACACATTTTAATACAGAGGAGATGTTATGATTGTCATTCGCCACAGAAAAATAAATAGTGCCCAATGTAATTATTCATGTCTTAGTCTTGCTTAGTTTTATACAACGTTGCATTTTACGGTGTATGCTTCTGCAAAATCCAATGAAAATAACATTTTCGTATTTTAACAATTGTGAATTATGATCAGTTGACACAACTAACGTCTGTAACAGTGAAGCCAGATCAATGTCTGACCTTCACCTGCAGGTCAAGGTTATACAGCTACTACATAGAGAGGCTGCAGGAAAAGAACTTGAGTCTAGTATGACCCCAGAACAGTTACTGCACATACTATGAAGATTATCGAACCCTGGAAAGTCTGAGCCATTAAATCCCTGCCAGAAAATTCCCGTTCTTTGAAATTTGAGACTTTATTGGTCCTTCTGAACAACTAAAAAATGTTGTTTTCAAATTATATTAATATTAATTTCCATATATGAGTTTCAATTTTGTATTATATTTGATACATCGGGTCTCAATGCTCAAATATTCTTATTTTTGAACAAACAAAAACATAATACTAGAAAATGCCCCCCCAAATTTAATCATTTGTTTCTTGTGTCACTATCAACATTTCATGAAAATTTCATCCAAATCCATCCATAACTTTTTGAGCTATCTTGCTAACAGACAAACAAACAGACAAACCCCTTGGTGGAGGTAATAACACAAACATGTCTAACAAATTGGGAATTCCTTTTCAAAATTACTGTTGGACTAGTAAGTATCCATTCTTCTATAAAATCTTCTGCATTTAAGCTTACTGTGTTTCAGGTTGTGTTTTTGAAATCATATCCTTCTGTTTATGCCCATACATCAAGTTATTCAAGCAGCAGCCTTCCGCAGTTTCATTCAGCTGGTAGCTAATGTGCGGAATGTTTTTTGTTTCTGATATTTTAAAAAATAAAACTCTAATGTTTGTATAAAATGCTGTAAGGCTACTATACCTGGCCTGAAGACATGATTGAACACACATTAACAGTCTTTCCTCAGGAAGTTTGCCGTCATCAATGGCTTGTCAACAAATGCGCGAGTATTACAGGATACAGATTTTACGACAGTTGTTACAGACAATACCATTTCTTGACTTTAGGGGGACCCCACGAGCAAAAGTTCCATGGTGTTTCTTTAAGCATTAGTTCAAACTGAACTGAAGATGAAGGTTTTTAAAGAGTTATAAAAGGTTTTAGAATTTTTTTTTTTTTTTTTGTAATTATATATCATCAAAAACTAGACTGTATCAATCACCACATACTTAAAAGCTCCATTCATAAGACAGATCTTCTGTTGTATGTCAGTGATGGAAAACACCTTTTGGCAAATGCAATGAGCTAAGCTACTGGTAATTTTTATATTGAGACAAGCTGATATTAAATCAGAGCTCAGTGTCTATTGTGAGCTCATGTCTTGGTTTCATTATCAGTGTCACTTACAGTGTTTTGTGAAATATCAAAAGTATGTCATCATCTAACTGCAAAACAAATATACCTACAGGTAAAAATAAGATAATCTGAACCTGATCTTTTTAAAGACGCTGCAATAACTACAGTAGGGTCTTTTAATACTGTTTATGTTCACTGTTTATGCTTTGTACAGATTATATATATATTTTTTAGGCTACATTGTTATTATTGTATGTAAAGCTTTATATTATATTGTCGTACTTGTATCTATGCTTTGTTTTTAAATTATCTGTCAATTGTTTTATGTAATGTCTTGGTTTATATTCTGTATTAAGTGTCGTCTGTTTACCTGCCCAGGGATTGCAGATGCAAATTAGCTCTTAGCTAACTCTGGTGCAATCATGTGACCGTACAATGTCCCTGTCAAATAAAGAATAAACTAAACCTGAACCTGCACCTGAGTGATTCATAAAAATAAGGAATAAATAGTTGGTCCAATTGTTTTTATTTATATTACAAACTCTCAACAACAGGGGTACCAAAACCATCGACAAATCCACAGACTGTATCACTCACCAAGGCTCTGAGCAGTATTTCATGTCAGTAGCACATTTAAAAAAACTGTTGGTGAATGTCGGAAAAAACAAAAAAAAACACTATGGAACTAAATCCCACTTAACTAACAAAGGAAATGGAGACAAAATACAACCCTTTACCCACCTAAACTAAACTAAACAAGGAGAAAACGTGTCATCTAACAAAATATCTTTTTGCCCCTGTCAAATTTATGTGTGTATAATTTACAAATATTTACAACTAAATCTGAACAGAAATCACAAGCTATGGAAACACATGTGGATGACAGTGTTTAGGTTTGGTGACAGGCGAGGCCTCCAGCTGTGGCATGTGTTATCAGTCCTCACCCAATCCACTGCAGCTTCTGGAACCACAAGCAAACTAAAGCAAAGTTAGGGCTCCTCCTGCAGGTAGAGAGGAGAAAAACACACATGAACAGCAAAATACACAACTCACTGTTATTCATACATAGAAACTGTACACTGTGGATGTGGACACCTCCCACAGCTAAAAAGCTTTCACTTCTGTTTTTTCCCCTTTTCCTTTACTGGTATTTTTGACATTACTGATGGGATTCTACAAAGACTTTACTGATCCCACTGTGGGGAAACTTCAGTGTTTAAGCAAAACCGTTTTCAATTTCAGACACTGTTTGAGACACTATTAGGTTTTAATCCAGTGTTTTTCAACCTTGGGGTCCAGACCCCACATGGGGTCACCTGAAATTTCTAGTAACTGATAAAAAATATAAAATATAAACTTACTAATAAAAATGTATGGTGAGTTGAGGGAGACAATCACAATACATAAAAGACAAAACTAACTGAAGCTGAAACTGAAGCACTGTGGTACTGTTTATCTTTCAAATGTTCATTGTGGTCGGTTTCAGATGCTGCAGCTCTTTCATAATTCATAGTTTGAGTTCTTGTTTGTTCAGTATTAATTGTCAGCCTTTTAAATCCAAGCTGGACTGACTGTACATATCCTGACCAAGGAAAATAAAAATCTCACTTTGTGCAGTAATCTACACCTGGCTTTTCTGCCTCGTCCATAATAATATACATTATATAGACTAAATGTCATCTAAAATTCATGTTTATTTGCAACATAGTATAGTTGTGTTTTTCAACCTTGGCATCAGGACCCCACATGGGGTCGCCTGGAATTCAAATGGGGTCGCCTGAAATTTCTAGTAATTGATAAAAAATTAAAAGTTACAAATAAAAATGTACATTATGTAGCCTAAATGTTACGGAAGCGTATTGCATTCACAAAAAAAAATAATTTCGGCTTTGTTTTTCTGAATTAATGAGATAATTATCTCATAATTACGAGAAAAAATAAGTTAAAAAAAAAATCGGCGCTGTTTTTCTGAGTTTATGAGATACTGTTTCCTGAAAAAAAAAAAAAAAAGCTCTGTTTTTATGAGTTTATGAGATACTGTTTCCTGAAAAAAAAAAAAAAAGCTCTGTTTTTATGAGTTTACGAGATACTGTTTTCCGAAAAAAAAAAAAAAAAAAGCTCTGTTTTTATGAGTTTACGAGATACTGTTTTCCGAAAAAAAAAAAAAAAGCTCTGTTTTTATGAGTTTACGAGATACTGTTTTCCGAAAAAAAAAAAAAAAGCTCTGTTTTTATGAGTTTATGAGATACTGTTTCCTGAAAAAAAAAAAAAAGCTCTGTTTTTATGAGTTTACGAGATACTGTTTTCCGGAAAAAAAAAAAAAAAAGCTCTGTTTTTATGAGTTTACGAGATACTGTTTTCTGAAAAAAAATAAAATGTGGCTGTGTTTCTCTGTCAGTGGGACAGTGGTCCCTGGTCCAGGCAGGAGCTCCTTCTATCTGTGCTGCTGAAAGCCTCTCGGGGGAGCGTGAAGTTGTTTCCGTTCTCGTAACCGGTTCCGATTACGGATCATGGAACTAGTTTCGTTCACAGAAATCAGAACCAAGCCCCGCTTCGTGCACGGATCAAGCCCTTCAAGCACACCGGCGCTCGGAGCCTGTAACCCGGCTTCCTGACAGGGCACGACCGCGGTGATGGGAGCTGGCATTAATGAAGTCAAATAAAATGACATTCACCAGCATTAAAGAAAATATACACAGCAGAAGAGTGCAAATGTGTATTCATTTATTTGTCAGACCTGATGGAAAGCATTAGTCAGAACTAGATCCATGGAGGAGCGGCTTGGTGTACCGGTTCGTCCCCCCTCCAATAACTTTCCATCAGGTCCAGGTGGACAGCTATCCGCTCCCCGGTGTGTAAGCCGGACTGGAGCGGGTGGACGGAGCAGCTCAACTCGACAGAACCCCGGCGCTCGGAGCCTGTAGCCCGGCTTCCTGACAGGACAGGACGCAGTGATGGGAGTTGGCATTAATGAAGTCAAATAAAATGACATTCACCATGATTAAAGAAAATATGCGTCTTGGTGTCCCGGTTCACCCCCCACCCCCGGACAGCTTTCCATCAGGTCCAGGTGGAAAGCTATGGGGGTGGGGGGTGAACCGGGGCACCAAGAGCTCCTCCACGGATCTAGTTCTGACTAATGCGTTCCATTAGGTCCGACAAATAAATGAATACACATTTGCACTCTTCTGCTGTGTATATTTTCTTTAATGCTGGTGAATGTCATTTTATTTGACTTCATTAATGCCAGGACCTGGAGTACGCTGCTGACACCATCCTGCTCAGCACATCCTACAGTCAGCTGACAGATGCTCTGGGCAGTTACAGTGAAGAGGCACAGAAGCTTGGCCTCCAAGTGAACTGGACAAAAACCAACCTCATGCATGTCAGTGATGGGCCAGATCCACCTCCCTTGCAGCTTAGTAATGACATTGTAGAACCTGTCAAGAGCTTTGTGTATCTGGGGTGATGACAGACAACGGGGACCTAAAACCAGAGATTACCCACAGAAGGGCCCTGGCAGCATCAGCTCTGATGTCTCTCTGGAAACCACTGTGGCGGAACCAGACCATCTCACGCAGGACGAAGCCCCGGATCTACAACTCTGCCGTCCTCTCCATCCTGCTCTATGGCTCGGAAACACGGCCCTTAAACCAGACTCTGGCTGCCAGAATAGATGGCTTTGATAGCAGGGCTCTCAGAACCATCGAAAACATCAGGTGGCCCCAGCGGGTTTCCAATCAGGTGCTTGGAGCCCGCACACGCCAGCCCAAAGCATCCAGCCTGGCCGCGCAACGTCGCCCCCGCTGGTTCGGTCATGTCCTCCGCCTCCCTCCTGACCATCCAACAAGAGCCATCCTTCAGTTTGACCCAAAGGCCGCAGACTGGAAACGACCACAAGGCAAGTCCCGCACCCGATGGCTCGACGTCATTGCAGGCGACCTCCGACAACATGGAGTTACCATGGAGGACGCAGAGCAGCTGGCACAGGACCACCAGCCATGGAAAACACTGGTTCACCTGGTCGGCCCAATGCACCGGGACAGGACACCCGCCCCATGGCAGGAGTCCTAGTAGTAGTGGTAGTCATTAATGCCAACTCCCATCACCGCGTCCTGTCCTGTCAGGAAGCCGGGCTACAGGCTCCGAGCGCCGGGGTTCTGTCGAGTTGAGCTGCTCCGTCCACCCGCTCCAGTCCGGCTTACACACCGGGGAGCGGATAGCTGTCCACCTGGACCTGATGGAAAGTTATTGGAGGGGGGACGAACCGGTTCACCAAGCCGCTCCTCCATGGATCTAGTTCTGACTAATGCTTTCCATCAGGTCCGACAAATAAATGAATCCACATTTGCACTCTTCTGCTGTGTATATTTTCTTTAATGCTGGTGAATGTCATTTTATTTGACTTCATTAATGCCAACTCCCATCACCGCGGTCGTGCCCTGTCAGGAAGCCGGGTTACAGGCTCCGAGCGCCGGTGTGCTTGAAGGGCTTGATCCGTGCACGAAGCGGGGCTTGGTTCTGATTTCTGTGAACGAAACTAGTTCCATGATCCGTAATCGGAACCGGTTACGAGAACGGAAACAACTTCACGCTCCCCCGAGAGGCTTTCAGCAGCACAGATAGAAGGAGCTCCTGCCTGGACCAGGGACCACTGTCCCACTGACAGAGAAACACAGCCACATTTTATTTTTTTTTCGGAAAACAGTATCTCGTAAACTCATAAAAACAGAGCTTTTTTTTTTTTTTTTCCGGAAAACAGTATCTCGTAAACTCATAAAAACAGAGCTTTTTTTTTTTTTCCGGAAAACAGTATCTCGTAAACTCATAAAAACAGAGCTTTTTTTTTTTTTCGGAAAACAGTATCTCGTAAACTCATAAAAACAGAGCTTTTTTTTTTTTTTTTTTTCCGGAAAACAGTATCTCGTAAACTCATAAAAACAGAGCTTTTTTTTTTTTTCGGAAAACAGTATCTCGTAAACTCATAAAAACAGAGCTTTTTTTTTTCTCCGGAAAACAGTATCTCGTAAACTCATAAAAACAGAGCTTTTTTTTTTTTTTCGGAAAACAGTATCTCGTAAACTCATAAAAACAGAGCTTTTTTTTTTTTTTTTCGGAAAACAGTATCTCGTAAACTCATAAAAACAGAGCTTTTTTTTTTTCAGGAAACAGTATCTCATAAACTCATAAAAACAGAGCTTTTTTTTTTTTTTTCAGGAAACAGTATCTCATAAACTCAGAAAAACAGCGCCGATTTTTTTTTTTTAACTTATTTTTTCTCGTAATTATGAGATAATTATCTCATTAATTCAGAAAAACAGAGCCGAAATTATTTTTTTTTGTGAATGCAATACGCTTCCGTAAAATGTTGCCTAAAAGTAATGTTTATTTGCAACATATTATAGCAAACTATTACACAATCAAAAACAAATTAATTTTAGCCAAAAAATAAAGTCTCTGTTTTGAATGTCTGGGGTCACCTGAAATTTCTAATAATTTATTTTTAAAAAATTTAAAAATTAAAACTTACTAATAAAAAATTACGTTATATAGTCTAAATGTCCTCTAAAATTAATGTTTACTTGTAACATATTATAGCAAACTATTACACAATCAAAAACAAATTAATTTTAGCCAAAAAAAAAAAGTCTCTATTTTGAATGTCTAGGGTCTTCAGAAATTTGTGATGTTAAAATGGGGTTACGAGCCCAAAAAGACTGGGAACCACTGCAGTATAGCAAACTATTACATGATCAAAAACAAGTTAATTTTTGCAAAACATTCTGGGGTCACCAAAAATGTATGTCGTTAGAATGGGGTTATGAGCCAAAAAAGGTTGGGAACTACTGTTTTAATCTCTGGTCTTTTTTTAATCACTGTGTATTGTGTCTGTATTGTGTGTTTTATGCAGATTTATGGTATTTGACTAAAGTGTTTCTATCTTATAATTTAATCCTGCTTTTAGATGTAAAGCACTTTGGTCTTCATGTTGTTGTAAAGTGCTATATAAATAAATTTTGATTGACTGATTGAATTTCAGATTTCAACTCATCAGACCCAAGAACAGTTTTCTGCTTTGTCTCAGTCCATTTTAAATGAATACCAATGGAATAAAGGGATATGACACTTGTTGGATCAATAATGTCTGTGAATATACGTTACTCATTTTTATTTTTATTTTTATTTTTTTATTTATTTATTTTTTGCTGTTACCAGAAATCCCACATATAAGAGAAGACTTCCATCTAACCACTCAACCCCTATATTATAAGTATCAGTCCATAAAACCATTATTATAAGGAAAAAAAATGCAGAATTACACACAGTAACCTTTAACACACTGAACACACTTAACCATTGTGGACCCCCCCCTGCCCTGTCCAGAGGCATGAATGAGGATCTGAGGGAGATTTCTTTATGGCGATTTGCAAAAGTAATTTTTTTTTTTTTTTTTTTTTTTTTTTTTTTTTTATGTGCCTTTGTTTTATTTGTCATTTTAAACTTTGTTACTTGTTTTATCAATTCTCTTTAATTTATTTTTCAGTTTAACTTCACTGTTGTATTTTTATGTGTATGTGTATTTTGTGAATATTAAATGCACACAACTGTACTGTACTGTAGAGTAATGATTTTGGGTGCACATAAATAAAGTTAGATTTCTGCATTTCCGCTCAGTTTTCCTTGTAAGAGTCATCCAAAGAGGCCTTGTTAGCCTCACTGCTGGATAACAATCAGTGGAAAGGAAAAGAAAAAGTAATGGAAAACTACTGCATTTACCTGGTCTGTAAACCTGTTGTATGAATTAGATAGATAGATAGATAGATAGATAGATAGATAGATAGATAGATAGATAGATAGATAGATAGATAGATAGATAGATAGATAGATAGATAGATAGATAGATAGATAGATAGATAGATAGATAGATAGATAGATAGATAGATAGATAGATAGATAATTTATTAATCCCGAGGGAAATTCAAGTATTCAGCAGCACAAGAAGACAAAAAACAGACAAACCAAACCAAAACAAAACAGTAGGTTAGTAACCAGGTTTATAATATATATAATAATTATTATAATTAAATACAAGTATAGCTTCTCTAGGACAATATAGCATTTACAATGTATGTACGCAAAGCATTCATATTCTTATTCATCAAGCTAAAATGGCTAAAAAAAAAAAAAAAGAAAAGAAAAATGACAGAAACATTGAAACCATACTGACAAATGCCAGTGATGTGAAATGTTATGGAAAAATAGGTGAAGACTTCCATCTAGTGGCAAAGTGGGAAAGTAGTTACCTTCTGTATGATTCATGTCTTCAGTGTCTTTAGTTGAACATTTACAATCATTGTAAAAGTAAAATAAACAAATGGTAAAAGGAGTTTTACAGAATATAAAATGTCAGAATGTAAAATAAGTTTAATCTTAATTTTTATCTGACTGTATAACTGTGTAAAAGATGAGGAGTAAATGCTATGTCTCGATGTCTTTCATTTATATTTACTTCAGTTCAACCTTTAGAGGACAGACCAAACAACAGACAAATAATACTGAATATGACCAAATGTGTAACTTTTCTAATGCTTTCACTGCTTTCTGGTAAATACAACACAAACTTAGTTCTGTATTCTACTTTCATTTTGGTTTTGGATGTGCTCTGACATACACATGCTTTTGTGTCCAGGTTTATACAGACAGACTGTGAGTGAGTCTGAGGCAGTGGTAAAACAACATGCTCTGACTCAGTGAGTGTAGTCAGAGTTGTTCAGATCCCTCTTATCTCTTACCTATTTTTCTGTTTCTAACGCATTAGCTTTAAGGGTTACATGTTCAGTTACTGCTTAATATATACAACCCACTGACAGCTAACATTAAATATGTGCCTATTCTCCAATTACAGACTAATTTCTCTGCTTCCATGGTTCTCAAACAAGCTTTGCTCCTTGGTTTAATAATTTTTCACTGAAAATGAATGAATTAATTAACCTCTTGAGACCCAGGAAAGTACAAGTTTTGGCTTTTTAATTGCCTATATTGTAAACATCACAATGCAACAGTTTTGTTTTGTTTTGTTTTGTTTGTTTTGTTTTGTTTTGTTTTGGATGCATTTTTTTTTTTTTTTTTTTTTTAGTTTTGTTTTGTTTTTTTTGTTTTGTTTTTTTGTCTTTATGGCATGACCTTTGTGGTGGACAGTTTTTTTTTTTTTTGTTTTTTTTGTTTTTGTTTTTTTTTTATAAAGCTGTGAAACTCTTGCACAGAAAACCCATAGCTTGGTCTTAGTATAGCTTCATATTAAACAGGAAAACCTCAATACAAGGATGGATAGGTTATATAATGTACATTTTTATTAGTAAGTTTTAATTTTTTTTTCAATTACTAGAAATTTCAGGCGACCACATTTGAATTTCAGGCGACCCCATGTGGGGTCCCTACCCCAAGGTTGAAAAACACTACTATACAATGTTGCTAATAAACATTAATTTTAGACAACATTTAGTCTATATAATGTATATTATTATGGGCAGAGGCAGAAAAGCCAGGTGTAGATTATTGCACAAAGTGAGAATTTGATTTTCCTTGGTCAGGATATGTACAGTCAGTCCAGCTTGGATTTACAAGGCTGACAATTAAAACTGAACAAACAAGAACTCAAACTATGAATTATGAAAGAGCTGCAGCATCTGAAACCGACCACAATGAACATTTGAAAGATAAACAGTACCACAGTGCTTCAGTTTCAGCTTCACAGTTTGTCATATAATTTATGTATTGAGATTGTCTCTGTCAACTCACCATATATTTTTTTATTCATAAGTTTTTATTTTACTTTATTTTATTTTATTTTTATTTTTATCAATTACTAGAAATGTCAGCTGACCCCATTTGGACTATACTAACTATCCTTTCTCTATATGAAAATGTGTTACTCCAAACACCTTTATATTCACATAAAAAGGCACAACGTAAAAAGCAAAGTGTGTACTGTTGTAACTCACAAACCAAACAAAAACTGTGCTGACACAATAATGTATAATACTCAAAATTATGAATGATTAAAAGGGTTTTGGACATGAACAATGTTTCCATACCTCCTAAAAGTCATGCTGTGTAGAGGAAGATCCAACTTCTCAGTATTAAGCAGCCATGCCTCTGTTTGGTTGGTTTTAAAACTGGAAATCTGTCAGTGTGGACCACTCGTGTTAAAATATGATTCTTGTAATGAAATCTGTTCATAAGGTCTAGGGTAGGTGGGAGCAGGGTGTATGTAATATCATATCAGTTAAAAAAATACCATAAAACATTAAATAAATTTAGAATTAGTTTAGTTACTTTAACCCATAAAGACTCAAACAGCCACCGATGACCAAAAACATCTACTGATCTAAACTGTTTAATACATGTTGATCCACTAATCCTATCAATCCATGCAAATAATTGGTGTAAAATACAGTTTGTCATCTTTTCATGGTTTCATGGTTTTCATGGTAATCAGATATGACCCATTTGGATGTTCAGAGGCTCCATAGTTACTGTGGAAACACTGTCATCTTCTACAACATTGATTCACCAGTAAAACCCATGGAGTTGGATCAATGACAGTGGATGGACACCTTTGGTTTATGTTGAATTAATGATATGTTTTGCTGAAAGAGTTGCTTTTTATTTTTTTTTCTGTTTTTACTGTAATAACCCTCAACTTTAATCTGAGCTATAATGAACTATATGATTAGTAAATTTAATATTGGAAAACACCTGATTTTCACTGAAAAAAATACAAAATAAAGAAGATCATATTACAATTAAATGGTGATTAAGCATTTAAGAAACGTTAAATATGGAGAAAAATCCATTTGAGAACTGCCACAAAAGTAACACTGGGTCTTTATGGGTTCATAGCTAATGTCATACAGATTCAATTAAGAATATGCAAAATTCCGATGTGTTTTTTTTTTTTTTTTTATAATTGATTCATTTAATGACAGATCGTTATTCTTATACAGTGTAAAGTGGGTTAATCACAGTATATTACATATATGCAGTTTTACGTGTCATTGATGGATCATATTCAAACCCTTATTATTATTCCTTCTCTTGAATATAACAAAAAAGCTACATTTACACATTTTTTTTTAACAGTAATTACAACAAAAGTTATTTTGACTTTGAGTGAAAGCACCTCTGGTTGTGATGTTATGTATTATGGTGGTTTTGGCTATTCCACTGTATGTTTTCCAAAAATCTGTCAGCAACGATTCACAGCACATTAACATAAACCACCGCTTTGATTTAAGTCTGAACATTTTCTAGACTTGGTAAACAGACAGGATAGTGTTTATATATCACTCATATTACTGTACAATGGACTTTTTAATTAGAGGACCAAATCAGAGAATTAAAATAAGACCTTTTTTTTAATTGCATTTTCCAGGTTGTTAAAAACACCAACTATTAACTGTATTTTACAAAAACACAATAAAACCTGAAATGGTTAAACTGTAAAATAAAATAGAGGATAAAAAGATTTTCATGTCATAATTTTAAGAAATTACACAAATATGAAACCAGTTTTCCTATTGAGTGAAAACTCACATGACACATTAAATATGAGTTTTTGTATTGGTATTTGCCAGTGTGGCTGGAGTGGGATGGGGTAGTCACAGTGATATATGGTACAACAAAAACCTGTGCTGAACTGAAGCACAAACAACACTGATGATGATTCACAAAGTAAATTTAATTTTACTACAAAAGAAATGACAAAGTGATCTGTCAAACCATGTCATGTAAACTAAAGTTAATGTTACTTGTTATATTATGGTGTTTATATTATATGTTTGTGTGTCCTGACAGTCAGTGTGCAGGGGGAAGTTTTTGTCTAGCATTGTGCTGGTGTGTACAACAACTACCACAGTGATACAATCTGCCACAAAAACCTGCCATCGATTCCACTGCTTCTTGTATTCCAAAAGAGTTCTCCTCAAGAGAGCAGGGATTAAAAAAAGGATGGCATTAATTAATTAATTCATTCATTCATTCATTCTTTCATTCATTTTCCGAAAGTTTGATGATAATGGATTATAATATCCAGTATGCAGCATGCATTTCATTGCATGATTCAGTAAACATTCACTCTTTTGATGTTTATTTTGATGCCAAATTTCATTAGTTTTAGTTATTAGATGGTAAATGTGTTTGAGGAATCGGCATTTTAAGAACAGAGATAAGGGTTTAATATGAGTAAAAATGAATTTTCTGTAACTACACACACATATTAACACAGTTGTTTCAACCATTGTTTAAAAAGTCTCATTTTCTAATGCACAGTAAATTGCAAATGCTAAAATTATAAAGAAAATACATATTAAAATTAGTTATCTAGAGACATTTGTTTCTTTATTCATCAATCAAATCTATAAGCAATTTTTTTTTTTTTTTATTGTTACATACTGTCTTTTGCTCTCAAATCTCTTTTTTGGTGCAAATCTGTTCCATTTGATTGATGAATAAAGAAACAAATGTCTCTCCATTATCACTGGGATAACCCCCCCCCCCCCCCCCCCCCCCCCAAAAAAACAAAACAAAAAAAAAAGTAGTTTTAATGAAACTTAAATGCACCTAAAATTAAACCAGTTTTTAAACCTATAACGACCCAGTGTTACTTTTGTGTCAGTTCCCAAATTAATTTTTCTGTGTATTTAACCTTTCTTTCTTTTATTACGTATTATTCATCACCATTTATTATAATTTTATCCTCTGTATTTTACATGGTTCTGTGTAAATTGTGGATTTTCCTGTGTTCAATTTCTTACATTAATTTAGATGTTCATGTACACTCAAAGTAAGTTTAAAGTTTATTATATCAAAACAGAGAAACCTGAAAAAAGTGACTTTTTTAAATAAAATCTCTCATTAACTGAACATAAACCCAGTGTGTCCATCCACTGTCATTGATCCAACTCCATGGGTTTTACTGGCGAATCAGTGTTGTAGAAGATGACAGTGTTTCTACGTTCACTACGGAGCCTCTGAACGTCCAAATGGGTCATATCTGATGACCACGAAAAGATGACAACCTGCATTTTACATAAATTATTTACATGTATTGATAGGATCAGTGGATCAGCAGGTATTAAACAGTTTACATCAGTAGATGCTTTTGGTCATCAGTGGATGTTTGGGTCTTTATGGGTTCAATCCACACTAAAAATATTTCTATTCACATGCCCATGATAGTTGTAAAACTATTCTTATTACACTGTAAGTCTGTTTCCTATTCTTACGATCATTTTAATAATTAATTAAATATCCAGTGACTTCATTTAATAACTGCAACCATTAACTCAGTGCTTTTAATCTAATTACAGTTTTCACGGCTTTAATGTCTAATCATTTTGTTTTTATTGTAGTCCTTATGTTGTTTTTCATCATGTAAAGTACACTTTATACCATAAATAAACCTTTTCTTACCTTGCCTTGCTAGAGAAAGATTAACCGTGTATGAGATGAGAGGTTTTTGGCTGAGGACTCACTACTGTGTATGACTGGGGTCACAGTGATATAAGGCGATACAAAAATCCTGAACTGAAATGAGCGGAACTGAAACCAAAAGTCACTCATTTTGAAAACATACTCAAAATGTTAGTTGACTGAAGAGGATTTGATGACTTTAGATTAATTGGCTTAGAGCATGAACAGTTCTTTTACAGAAATGATACTTAACACAGTGTAAGATTCAATCTTTGTATGTCCTGGCAGTCAAATTTCAGGGTTCAGTTTTTGTTCCGGGTTATACTACAGTGCAGTACAGCGGCCACAGCGATATATGCTACGACAAAAACCGTCCAATTTAAAGGAAATGGTGTGAATGACGTTGACAGAAAATAAATAAACACTGGGTCTCATAAGCCATGTGTAGGTTGTGTGTAGTGTGTCATGAAAACTAGGTGAATGTCATAAGTTAAGTTAAAGTCATCTTTTACCAGACATACAAAGGAACTGGCCAAATGTTTCTCCTAGTCCACACATAATATCAAAAAAGGTAAACAATAATTATCCTGTATATACAAGTTTATTCATATACATACATATACACATACATAATATGTATAGATATGCATGTATGAAATAATGAATTATATTATAAATGTACTTCTTAACCCTAAAAGACCAACAACTACTACTATACCTACAACTATTTTATTTCTCTACAACAAGCGTCTCCAAAGCAATTTGCTGTCATTCATTATTTTACTATCCTCTGCATTTTACATTTTTCAGTGAAAATCATGTGTTTTCAATATTTAATTTACAGATCAAATTGTTTTTCATAAATGCTCGGAGCAAATGTAAAGGTTATTATATCCAAACAGACAAAACCTAAAATATATTGTGAAATAAATGTAAAAACAACTGTCTCTAAGAGTCTATAGAGCCTCTGACTGTCTTCTAGAAAAGCTAACAAATGGCATTTTACTTGCATTATTTTAACCCTTTCATGCATACTGGTCACTACAGTGGACAGCTATTCTACAGATGTTCTCTTGTATATTCATGGGTTTTGTTGTTTTAGTTGCATATCAGCACCATCCCATAACACTGACATTCATACCGTTACTGTAACTCTATGTTCTTGATAAACCTGATCTGCAGTAACATGACTGAGTGTAAATCAATTGGTAATTGTTATTGTTTTCTTAAATAAAAAGTGTTTTTTTTTCTTATATTATCTCCATGAAGTGAGTAAGAACTAGTATTAGAGTATGATAAAAGGTGAGAAAACATCAGATTAGCTGCATCAAAAATGTTTTTGTTTCATTTTTTTCACACAGTATAGGGTCAAAACACAGTAATGTCCCGTCAGAGAGCGAACTTTAATTGATTGCCATTCCAACATTTATTTCAATATAAAGTAGCTCCTTGTTTTGGATAATCATTTATGGACCACCTAAAGCAAAAATGAATTTAAAAGTAAAAATGTGGGTCATTTAGCAACACTAATCTGTCAAATTGTTTCTAAAAATGTCCCGTCAGAGAGATTTCAAATACTGTGTTTTGACCCTGTATCACTTTCTGATATTGTTTTTAAATACCTGTTTCTTCACTTCAAAATTTAAACACATGGTTTCCAAATGAGTGGACATTTTTGTAACTCCATGAAAAATAGGTTAATTAAAAAAACAAAACAAAAAAACAAACAATCAATCTCGTTTTTTTCATGCCTGACGAGGAATAAAAACACTCAGGAAAAAAATCTTAACTATGGTTCTCATAATTCATGTATCAAAGGGTTAACGTAGTGACTGGATTAACCCATAAAGACCCAAACATCCACCATCAACCAAAATAATTTACTGATCTAAACTGTTTAATACCCATTGATTCACCAATCCTATCAACATATGTAAATAATTGGTGTAAAATGCAGTTTGCCATCTTTTCATGGTCATCAGATATGACCCATTTGGACGTTCAGAGGCTCCGTAGTGAATGTGGAAACACTGTCATCTTCTACAACATTTATTTACCATCAATGACAGTGGATGGAAACACTGGATTTATGTTCAGTTAATGATAGATTTTGCTGCAAAAGGTCATTTTTTTCTTCTGTTTTTTCCTTTTTGATGTAATAGCCCTTAAATTTAGTCTGAGTTTTCATGAACATCTATATCAGGGGTGTCAAACTCATTTTAGTTCAGGGGCCACATTCACCCAAATATGATCTCAAATTGGTCGGACCGGTAAAATAATACCAGTGAAAAAAGTTAAATTACATTATGATAAGGTTTATATCTACATCGTTTCTTTAAAAATCTGAATAACATGAACAACTTGAAATGTCTTAAGAAAAACAAGTGCAGTTTTAACAATATTCTGCCTCAGTTTACCAGTTTATCATTTACACATGTACATTACAACTTACATTACAATTACAAATATACAAAACATTTAGTAACAGGTATAATATTAATGAAATTGCATTTACTTTTCTGAAGACATTTCACGTTGTTCATATTTCTTCAGGTTATTTGCATTTTTTGTAAAAGGATAGTTTGTTAATGTAAACATTTTCATGTAATTTTATTGTTTTAAACTAAAACAAAGATAAAATCTGCAGTTGTCATTATTTATAGGTTATTATGACAGTATTTTTCTGGTCAGACCCACTTGAGATCTAATTGGTTTATATGTGTATGTATGGAACCTGAAATAACATGATTTTTACACTACTGATTAATATCTTCAGTGTAATTTTTACATTTCACAAATTCATCCTATGGGCCAGATTGGACCCTTTGGCGGGCCGGATTTGGCCCTTGGGCCGCATGCTTGACACCTGTAATCTATATGATCAGTAAATTAAATATGTTAAAATACATGAGTTACACTGAAAAATGCAAAATACAGAAGATGATATTTTAATAGATGGTGATGAATCAATTAGGACAAGGTTAAATGGAGAGAAAAACTGATCCATAAAAGTAGCACTGGGTCTTTATGGGTTAATAGCTCAACAATTAAGCATTTAAAAATTTTGATCACTAGGTGCTTTTGGTTTCAGTTGGTTGAGCCTTTGCATTAAACACTGTTGCCTATAAAGTTAGAATAAACATTTTTACCTCTTCTCATAGACTCAAGTGTAACTGGGACTCAGTATGTAATCATTACACCAGGTTAAAGGTGATTTCCGATGTGTATAAATAGGAATAAAAGCAGGAATGTGTCTGCAAATAAAATCATTCGAACTTAATGGGTAACTGTATATTGTGTGCATAAAATCATCTCATATTGCATGAGCTAGAGTAGTATCTGTCTACTAAATAAAGAATACAAATTACACAAATTAATACTTATATATAACAGTCCATTTTGAGGGTGGAGTTTTTGTTTGGAGCTGAATCATTGTGGAAACTATAACTACCACAGTGACTTACACCACAACAAAAACCTTCCCCTGAAAAGGAAACGCTGCACCGTTCAAACGCCGGTACAGAAAATAAACACCCCTCCTTGTTATTCCTGAGTTTGTCTTAAAAAATACAGATATGCAGTATAAAGAAATGAAACATATAGAAATGTACTGTACAACTTAGTTCTGCATGGAGATTTATTACCTCATTTGAATTTCATCCTTTTTTATGATTTTTATTGATTCTCACAGCTCTCATAGTGGTAAAATGTTACACACAATACAATAATTATCAACTTAAGTGCAGATAATGACTCAAAATGCATTACATTAACCATAAGTGATTTTTAAAAGCACAAATCAAAGTCATGTTGCAAATGTAAATACGAACCACGTCATGTAAAGGTTTTTGTATGAGTGAGAATTACTGTGTGGCTGGGGGGGTGGTCACAATGATATATTGTAATACAAAAACTGAACTGCATCAAGAAAGGGAGAACTTCCTCAAAAAAGTCAAGCAATTCCCACAGTTTGTAGAGTTGTGTTTTCCTTTCTGACCAGTTTATTTGTATTTTTTTTTATATGGGTATTATTGTTATGCAATGGACATAGTTTATTTTTTTTTATTTTCTATATGGGTATTATTGTTATGAAATGGACAGAGTTTATCTTCATTTTGATACGTGCACCATTACTGCTATGGAAAGGACAGAGTTTATTTAAATGTAAAATGCTGCTGCAAAATGGACAGTCTATAGTCTATATGTATAACAATTTTGTGTTTTATGTATAGTCAGAATTTAGTCTGATATGTGAGGAATTTTGAGTTACTTAGGGAATCTGACACAGGAAGTTAGGGGAGGTGAAGGATGGAGTAAGGGGGCGGGAAATTAAAAGTTAAACTTCTTCCCGCTCCTTTTTGAATGGTTTATTTTCTTTTTGTAAAATTATTTTGTTGTTTGATTTTCTTGCAATATTTAAAAAAATAAATTAACTAAACAAACAAACAAACAAACAAACAAACAAACAAATAAATAAATAAATAAATGAAATTAATACCTAACAACAGATAATACATACTTTTCATACAAATTATCAATTCAAACGTTCCAAATTTAGATATTAACGTATAACACAAACTACTAAATAAATGGAGGAAATTACTCTTTTGTATTAGGTCCTTCAGTGTTTGCTTCATTTAAGTCTCAAATAAATTAAAATAAATAAATAACATTATCTCATGTTAATTTTAACTTTGATCATGTGTATTTCGTTTACTAAATAATGGTTTCTGGTTTGCAAAATATGAAAACATTAAAACTCAAGTTACTCTTAACCCATAAAGACCCAGTGTTACTTTTCTGGCAGTTCCCAAATGAATTTTTGTATCTATTTAACCATTCGTAAGTGATATATCAAATTTATTATAATATCCTCTGTATTTTTGCATTTATTACTGTAAATCATGTATTATTCTATATTTAATTTCCTATATTTAATTTAGATGTTCAAATTGTTTTTCATAAATGCTGTGATCTATGTGATCAGTAAATTAAATATGTTAAAATACATGACTTACACTGAAAAATGCAAAATACAGAAGATGATATTTTAATAAATGGTAATGAATCAATCAGGACAAGGTTAAATGGAGAGAAAAATTGATCCATAAAAGTAGCACTGGGTCTTTATGGGTTAATAGCTCAACAATTAAGCATTTAAAAATTTTGATCAGTAGATGCTTTTGGTTTCAGGTGGTTGAGACTTTGCATTAAACACTGTTGCCTATAAAGTTAGAATAAACATTTTACCTCTTCTCATAGACTCAAGTGTAACTGGGACTCAGTATGTAATCATTACACCAGGTTAAAGGTGATTATTGTGTATATATAGGAATAAAAGGAAGAATGTGCCTGCAAACAAAATTAGTTAACTGCCCAACTTAATGGGCAACTGTATATTGTGTGCATAAAATCATCTCACATTGCATGAGCTAGAGTAGTATCTGTCTACTAAATAAAGTACACAAATTACACAAATTAATACATATATAATAATTATATTTCAGATAGAATCTGTGTGTCCTGACAGTCCATTTTCAGGGTGGAGTTTTTGTTTAGAGCTGAGTCACTGTGGAAGCTATAACTACCACAGTGACTCACGCCGCAACAAAAACCTTCCCCTGAAAAGGAAACGCTGCACCGCTCGAACACCGGTACAGAGAATAAACACCCCTCCTTGTTACCTCCGCCAAGGAGGTTATGTTTTTGCCAGGGTTTGTTTGTTTGTTTGTTTGCTTGTTTGTCTGTCTGTCTGTTTGTCTGTCCGTTAGTGTGCAACATAACTCAAAAAGTTATGGACAGATTTTGATGAAATTTTCAGGGTTTGTTGGAAATGGGATAAGGAAGAAATGATAAAATTTTGGTGGTGATCGGGGGTGGGGGGGCCCACAGGGGGGCCCATTTCCAAAAAACCCTGAAAATTTCATCAAAATCTGTCCATAACTTTTTGAGTTATGTTGCACACTAACGGACAGACAAACAGACAGACAAACAAACAAACAAACAAACAAACCCTGGCAAAAACATAACCTCCTTGGCGTGGGGGGGGGGGCCCACAGGGGGGGCCACTGATCAGCCTTGGCGGAGGTCTGCGCTCTCCGAGTGCTTCTAGTTATTCCTGAGTTTGTCTTAAAAAATACAGATATGCAGCGTAAAGAAATGAAACATGTAGAAATGTACTGTACAACTTAGTTCTGCATGGAGCTTTTATTTCCTCATTTGAATTTCATCCTTCGTTGCAATTTTAGTGTTTTTATAGATTCTCACAGCTCTCATAGTGGTAAAATGTTACACACAATACAACAATTATCAACTTAAGTGCAGATAATGACTCAAAATGCATTACATTAACCATAAGTGATTTTTAAAAGCACAAATCAAAGTCATGTTGCAAATGTAAACACGAACCACGTCATGTAAAGGTTTTTGTATGAGTGAGAATTACTGTGTGGTGGGGGGGGTCACAATGATATATTGTAATACAAAAACTGAACTGCATCAAGAAAGGGAGAACTTCCTCAAAAAAAAATCGAGCAATTCCCACAATTTGTAGAGTTCTGTTTTTCTTTCTCACCAGTTTATTTGTGTTTTTTAATATGGTTATTATTGTTATGAAATGGACAGAGTTTATTTTTTTATTTTCTATATGGGTATTATTGTTATGAAATGGACAGGGTTTATTTTTGTTTTTTTACATGGGTATTATTGACATGAAATGGACATAGTATATTTTTTGTTTTTTATACAGGTATGGTTAGGAATTGGACATAGTTTATTTTTTGATAAGTACGTTACCGCTAAGAAATGACAGTTTATTTTTGTGCATTATTGTTGTGAAATGGATAGTGTACTTTTGTTTCTAATATGTGTATTATTGTCATGAAAAGGACAGAGTTTATTTTTGTTTTTTTTAATATGTATTTTTGCTACGAAATGCACAGAGTTTATTTTTGTTTTGATATGTGCACCATTACTGTTATGGAAAGGACAGAGTTTATTTTAATGTGAAATGCAGCTGCAAAAAGGACAGGCTATCTTTGATGTGAACAGCAATTTTGTGTTTTATCCATAGTCAGAATTTAGTCTGATATGTGAGGATTTTTGAGTTACTTAGGGAATCTGACACAGGAATTTAGGGGAGGTGAAGGATGGAGTAAGGGGCCGGGAAATTAAAAGTTAAACTTCTTCCTTTTTGAATGATTTACTTTCTTTTTACATAATTCTTTTGTTGTTTAATTTTATTGCAATATTCGAAATAAATAAATAAATAAAATAATAAAATAAATATATAAATATCATTAACACCTAACAATAGATAATATATACTTTTCATACAAATTATCAATTAGAAATGTTCCAAATTTAGATGTTAAAGTATAACACAAACTACTAAATAAAAGGAGGAAATTACTCTTTGTATTAGGTCTTTCAGTGTTTGTTTCATTTGTAACAATGCAAAGTCTCAAATAAATTAAAGTAAATAAATCACATTATCTTATGTTGATTTTAACTTTGATCATGTGTATTTCATTTTACTAAATAATGGTTTCTGGTTTGCAAAATATGAAAACATACAAACTCAAGTTACTCTGAACTCATAAAGACCCAGTGTTACTTTCCTGGCAGTTCCCAAATGAATTTTTGTATCTATTTAACCTTTTGTAAGGGATTTATCAAAATTTATTATAATATTATCCTCTGTATTATTGTATTTTTTCCTGTAAATCATGTATTATTCTATATTAAATCTCCTATATTTAATTTAGATGTTCATGAAAACTCAGGAAATTCAAAGGTTATATCAAAACAGAGAAAACTGAAGAAAAAGTGACTTCTTAAGCAAATACATCATTAACTGAACATAAACTCAGTGTGTCTATCCACTGTCATTGATCCAACTCCATGGGTTTTACTGGTGAATCAATGTTGTAGAAGATGACGGTGTTTCCACATTCACTAATGAGCCTCTGAACGTCCAAATAGGTCATATCTGATGACCATGAAAAGATGACAAACTGTATTTTACACCAATTATTTGATAGAATTAGTGGATCAACAGGTATTAAACAGTTTAAATCAGTAGATGCTGTTGGTTGCCAGTGGTGGTTTGGGTCTTTATGGGTTAAATGAAGTCAGTTTGGAAGAAGAAGTTTTTGTTTGGCTTTTCATCAGTGTGTGGGGTGGTAGCCACGTTGACACACGCCAAGACAAAAACCTACCTCTGAAAAGGAAACGGTGCAAAACAAGCACATAAGCCAACAGACTTCCTACAGAGAAAAGCAGAGACGCTGAAATGTCCACAGTAACTGGTTTAAATGTGACTATGAGTATCAGAGGACAAAATTGTGTTATTCAGAGTATTTAACTGACTCTCATAGGTGTCATAGTGATATTAAGATGAAGATGGTGTGTAGAGGGTGAATAGGGAGTGGTCATCAAAAAACAAAACAAAACAGAAAATAATAGAGAATACTAGGACTAATGTAGATGTGAAAAAGGGCATGGAACTCCATCCACTGGCCTTGAGCCATACATGACTTTTTTCCATCCATCCATCCATCCATCCATCCATCCACAGGGTTCCTACAGGTTTCTACAAGTTAAATTTAAGACTTTTTAAGACCTTTTTAAGACTACTTAGATCACAGGTGTCAAATATGCGGCCCAGGGGCCAAATCCGGCCCGCCAAAGGGTCCAATCTGGCCCGCAGGATGAATTTGTGAAATGCAAAAATGACACTGAAGATATTAATCAGTAGTGTAAAAATCATGTTATTTCAGGTTCCATACATACACATATAAACCAATTAGATCTCATTTGGGTCAGACCAGAAAAATACTGTCATAATAACCTATAAATAATGACAACTGCAGATTTTATCTTTGTTTTAGTGTAAAAAAGTAAAATTACATGAAAATGTTTACATAAACAGACTATCCTTTTACAAAAAATGCAAATAACTTGAAGAAATATGAACAACGTGAAATGTCTTCAGAAAGTAAATGCAATTTTATCAATATTATACTCGTTACTAAATGTTTTGTATATTTGTAACTGTAATGTAAGTTGTAATGCACATGTATAAATGATAAACTGATAAACTGAGGCAGAATATTGTTAAAACTGCACTTGTTTTTCTTAAGACATTTCAAGTTGTTCATGTTATTCAGATGTTTAAGGAAATGATGTAGATACAAACATTATCATAATGTAATTTTACTTTTTTTCCTGGTATTATTTTACTGGTCCGGCCCACTTGAGATCATATTAGGGTGAATGTGGCCCCTGAACTAAAATGAGTTTGACACCTCTGACTTAGAACATAATTTAACGTCCATTTCACAGCCTAATTCACAGCCATACTGGCAAAAACTCACGACTCCTAGAATTTGGGAATATATATTTATTTACTTTATTCCCACCGTTCAGTTTAGGAAAAAAATGGTGATAAATCATGTAAGAAAGGTTAAATAAAGAGAAAAATTAATTTGCGAACTGCCACAAAAGTAACACTGGGTCTTTATGGGTTAAAAAGACTAAATGATGGATTGCCGTGCAGAGTTTAATACAAAGATGATCATGAAAGCAAACACAAAGCAAATTACTAAAGATAAGTCAACATTATTTTTGAAATGACATTTATAATTAAGCATCAAATGATTAAAAAAAATTAAGTATAATCTCTTGTAATTATTGACTAAATGAACTATTAAGAAATGGACCAAGGACCTGGGAGTGTTTTTGTCTTAGAGTGTGCTGTTGTGTATACTATAGCAACCACAGTGATAAGTGCAATACAAAAACAAAGCTGAAGCACAAAGTGAGTGTGAAGAAAAAAAACGAATGTCAGTGAGTAAAGTTAACACGTTTCACATATGGTTAAGGCATAAGGCTACAGTCAAATCAATTAGTTACGAGTTTCTTCATATATTTAAGCACATACAGCCTGTACATGTTTAAGTACAATTGAATATTATGAATATTATCATATAATATCAATATGTGTGTTGTGTGTGTGTGTGGTAGAGTTGATATTGTAATACTGATATTGATTTTGTAAATTAAAGAGTACTGTTAAATTCCTAAAATGTGCCTTTTGCTGGTTCACTGTACAGTTAGTGTGATTTGGGGTAATAGAGAAAACCCATCAGTCTCCCTCCAGCACTGAAGTACAGCTGCTCTGAAAAGGATAAATATAATGTACATGTTCCCTCACCAAGACACCAACAGTGCTACAAATTCCATAACATGGCTGAAATTAAATGAAAACATGTCAAAGTATGAAAACATGACTTTTTTTGTTAGCAGGTGGGTCCACAACATTAGTACCAAGATACTACAGTAACCAGCTTTTCTTTTAACCCTTAAAGACCTCAAATTATTTTTGTAGTTGCTTCCAAATGTATTTTTCCTCAACATTTTAACGTTCAGAGACTTCGTAGTGAATGTGGAAACATCTTCATCTTCTACAACACTGATTCACCAGTAAAACCCATGGAGTTGGATCAATGACAATGGATGGAGACACTGGGTTTATGTTCAGATAATGATAGATTTGACTGAAAAAGTCATTTTTCATCAATTTTCTCTGTTTTTGATATAAAAACCCTTAACTTTAATGGGAGCTTTCATGAACTTCTACATGATCAGTGAATTAAATATAGGGAAATATGTTATTTTCACTGAAAAAATGCAAATCACAAAGGAAAATGTCATGATAAATGGTGATAAATCCTGTAAGAAAGGTTAAATAGAGAGAAAAATTCATTTGTAAACTGCCACAAAGTAACACTGGGTTTTTATGGGTTAAAGGGGCTAAATGATGGATTGCCGTGCAGAGTTTAACACAAAGATAATCATCCGATTATACACAAAGCAAATTACTAAAGACAACTCAACATTATTTTTGAAATGACATTTATAATTAAGTATCAAATAATTTAAAAAAAAATAAGTATAATCTCTTGTAATTATTGACTAAATGAACTATTTAAAAATGGACTAAAGACTTGGGAGTGTTTTTGTCTTAGAGTGTGCTGTTGTGTATACTATAGCAGCTACCACAGTGATAAGTGCAAATGCAAAAACTGAGCTGAAGCACAAAGTCAGCAGGAAGAAAATAAACTGAGTGTCAGTGAGTAAAGTTAACACTTTTCACATATGGTTAAGGCATAAGGCTATAGTCAAATCATTTAGTTATGAGTTTCTTCATATATTTAAGCACATACAGCCTGTACATGTTTAAGTACTATTGAATATATTAAAAACTACTATATTAATAACATCAATATTAACCACTATCCATATCATAATTAAACCTTTTTTTATAAAAATAAATGAATAATAAACATAATAAATATCTATATGAGGGCGAAATAGTGGTGCAGAGAATAGCACTCATGCCTCACAGGTAGAAGGTCTTGGGTTTGATTCCTACTCCAGTCGATGGGGTTGGGACCTTTCTGTGTGGAGTTCTCTCCAAGTGCATGTTCACCCCAGGTCTACATGGGTTCTCACCGGGTACTCCAGCTTCCTCCCACCCACTGATAGGTTAATCGGTTAATCTACACTGCCCATAGGTGTGAATGTGAGTGAGTGGTTGTTCGACTCTATATGTCAGCCCTGTGATGAACTAGTGACATGTCCAGGGTGTACCCCGCCTTCCCCCCAAAAGTAGCTAGGATAGCTAGATAGCTAGATAGAGTCTAAAATGTGATATACGTAAGGATACATGAGAGTTCTAGTACACAGGAGCAAAACTGGCCACAGTGTAAATGAAAGCTGAATCAGTGCAAAAGTATCAGGTTCATATTGAATTTGTGCTTTGAGAAGTCTTCCAAAATATATGCATGTGTGTATGTGTGTGTGTGTGTGTGTGTGTGTGTGGTAGAGTTGATACTGTAATATTGACATTGATATTGTAAACTAAATAGTACTGTTAAATTTTTTTAATATTTTTAAAATGACATTATAATTAAGCATAATATGATAATAATTTTAAGTATAATCTCTTGTAATTATTGACTGAATGAACCATTAAAAAATAGACTGAGGGCTTGGCAAAGTTTTTGTCTGAGAGTGTGCTGTTGTGTATACGATGGCAGCTACCACAGTGATAAGTGCTGATACAAAAACTGAGGTGAAGCACAAAGTCAGTGTGAAGAAAAAAACTGAGTGTCAGTGAGTAAAGTTAACACGTTTCACATATGGTTAAGGCATAAGGCAAAAGTCAAATCATTTAGTTATGAGTTTCTTCATATATTTAAGCATATACAGCCTGTACATGTTTAAGTACTATTGAATATATTGAATATTATCATATAATATCAATATGTGTGTGTGTGTGTGTGTGTGTGGTAGAGTTGATACTGTAATATTGATATTGATATTATAAACTGAATAGTACTGTTAAATTCCTAAAATGTGCCTTTTGCTGGTTCACTGTACAGTTAGTGTGATTCAGGCTAAAAGAGAAAACCCATCAGTCTCCCTCCTACACTGAAGTACAGCTGCTCTGAAAAGGACAAATATAATGTACATGTTCCCTCACCAAGACACCAACAGTGATACATATTCCATAACATGGGTGAAAAAATGCATATTCATGAGGCAAAAAAATGAATAATTAGTTTCCAGGACAAAGGCTTCACATGGAATAAAACAGAACAATTCCAGAGATTTGTAATTCTCAAAAAATAAAATAAAAATATAGGTAATGCCATTTAAAATAAATATTGGGTCATGATAACAATTTATGTTGTAAACCATTTATATTTTTTACAATTATGTTAGTTGCATAGAATTAGGAAAAGAGAAAAAAGTCTAATGATGGATTGCCGTGCAGAGTCTAATACAAAGATGATCATCAAAACAAAAACAAAGCAAATTACTAAAGATAAGCCAACATTATTTTTAAAATGACATTTATAATTAAGCATCATATGATAACAAATTTAAGTATAATTTCTTGGAATTATTGGGTGAATGAACCATTAAAAAATGGACCAAGGACTAGGTCATATTTTTGTCTAAGAGTGTGCTGTTGTGTATACTACTCATACACTGATAGTTGGGGTGTACGTAGGTACAACCACAGTGATAAGTGCTGAAACAAAAACTGAGCTGAAGCACAAAGTCAGCGTGAAGAAAAAAACTGAGTGTCAGTGAGTAAAGTTAACATGTTTCACATATGGTTAAAGGCATAAGGCTACACATCTTTTGTTGAGAACAAGGCATTACATATAAACACATAATCACAAATGTTCACAGTTAAGAAAATAACTGAAAACATGTCAAAGTATGATAACGTGACTTTTTTGTTAGCAGGTGGGTCCACAACATTAGTACCAAGACACTACAGTAACCTTCTTTTCTTTTAACCCTTAAAGACCTCAAATTATTTTTTTAGTTGCTTCCAAATTTATTTTTCCTCAACATTTTAACCTACATTTTGTATATTTAGTGAAAAGCACACATTTACCTATATTTATTTCACTGGTCATGTAGATTTTCATAAAAGCTGAGTGTGAAATTGACGGTTATTATTTCAAAACAGAGAAAATTGCAGAAATTGAGACTTTTTTGTGCAAAATGTATGGTTGACTGAATATAAAAAACAGCATTTACACACGTTGTCACTTGTTAAAATACATGGGTGAAATAACGTAGAAAGAGATGACGTGTTTCCGTTTTCCCTGAACATCCAAGTGGGTCATATCAGATGAATAAAAGGTTAATAAACATTTTAGAACAGTGGTGGGTGTTTAGGTCCATGAGGACCAATGTCATCTGGAACAGCAACGAATATTCAGTCACTGCACCTTGTGATCTTAACTTTACAGTTGTTTTCTTTATGTAACTAGGTTAACCTCTATTAAATACCAGGTTCATTGACATTAAAGGTTTGTCATTGAAGAGAGAAAACAGGGTATGTTATTTACATCCTTCTGTCTGTGAACATAAATCACACCTTCAGTGACATTTTATGAGTAATGCCATTTAAAATACATTTTGGGTCATCATAACAATTTACATTGTAAACCATTTACATTATTATTTTTTACAATTATCTTAGCTGCATAAAATCAGGAAAAGCAATAAAAGAGTTTGTAGTCTTTTCATGCTCATCAGATATGACCCATTTGGACATTCAGAGGCTTCGTAGTGAACGGGGAAACATCTTCATCTTCTACAACATTGATTCACCAGTAAAACCCATGGAGTTGGATCAGTGACAGTGAATGGAAACACTGGGGTTATGTTCAGTTAATGATGGATTTGTTTGAAAAAGTCACTTTTTCATCAACTTTCTCTGTTTTTGATATAACAACCCTTAACTTTAATTGGAGCTTTTATGAACATCTACATGATCAGTGAATTAAATAAAGGGAAATATGTTATTTCCACTGAAAAAATGCAAATCGCAAAGGAAAATGTTATGATAAATGGTGATAAATCACTTGGGAAAGGTTAAATAGAAAGAAAAATTAATTTGCAAACTGCCACAAAATAACATTGGGTCTTTATGGGTTAAAGAGACTAAATGATGGATTGCCACGCAGAGTTTAATACAAAGATGATAGTCAAAACAAGAACAAAGCAAGTTACCAAAGATAATTCAACATTATTTTTGAAATAACATTCATAATTAAGCATCACATGATCACAATTTTAAGTATAATCTCTTGTAGTAATTGACTGAATGAACCATTAAAAGTGGACCAAGGACTTGATAATGTTTTTGTCTAAGAGTGTGTTGTTGTGTATAGTAGCGGCTACCACAGTGATGAGTGCTAATACAAAAACTGAGCTGAAGGCACAAAGGTTTGTCACTGAAAAAAGATGACAGGGTATGTTGTTTACATCTTTCTGTCTCTGAAAATAAATCACACCTTCAGTCACATTTTATAAGTAATGCCAATTAAAATAAATATTGGGTCATCATAACAATTTACATTGTAAACCTTTATATTTTTTTTACAATTATATTAGCTGCATAGAATCAGGAAAAGAAAAAAGTCTTAAATTGCTGTAGCAGTTTAGTTATAGGCTTGTATTAATATCAGACATGTTTCGGTAAATAAGGAATTAGCTCATAAAGAACCACAACATTTCTTTGGAAAGAGCTTGAAGCCTAAAATTAAATTAACACATAAAGACTCAAACAGCCACTGGTGACCAAAACCATCTACTGATGTAACTGTTTAATACCTGTTGATCCACTAATCCTATCAATACATGTAAATAATTGGTAAAAAATACAGTTTGTCATCTTTTCATGCATATCAGATATGACCCATTTGGACGTTCAGAGGCTCCATAGTGAACGTGGAAACACCGTCAACTTCTACAACACTGATTCACCAGTAAAACCAATGGAGTTGGATCAATGACAGTGGATGGACACACTGGGGTTATGTTCAGTTAGAGAGAGATTTGACTGAAAAAAGTCACTTTTTCATCAGTTTTCTTCATTTTTGATATAATTACCCTTAACTTTAATGGGAGCTTTTATGAACATCTACATGAGCAACGAATTAAATATAGAGAAATATGTTATTTTCACTGAAAAAATACAAAATCACAAAGGTAAATGTATAATAAATGGTAATAAATCACTTAAGAAAGGTTAAATAGAGAGAAAAATTCATTTGCGAACTGCCACAAAATAACACTGGGTCTTTATGGGTTAAAGAGACTAAATGATGGATTGCCGTGCAGAGTTTAATACAAAGATGATAGTCAAAACAAAAACAAAGCATATTACTAAAGATAACTCAACATTATTTCTGAAATGACATTTATAATTAAGCATCACATGATCACAATTTTAAGTATAATCTGTAGTTGACTGAATGAACCATTAAAAATGGACCAAGGACTTGGTAATGTTTTTGTCTAAGAGTGTGCTGTTGTGTAGACTATAGTAGCGGCTACCACAGTGATAAGTGCTAATACAAAAACTGAGCTGAAGGCACAAAGGTTTGTCACAGAAAAAAGATGACAGGGTATGTTCTTTACATCTTTCTGTCTCTGAAAATAAATCACACCTTCAGCCACATTTTATAAGTAATGCCAATTAAAATAAATATTGGGTCATCATAACAATTTACATTGTAAAGCATTTATATTTTTTACAATTATATTAACTGCATAGAATTAAGAAATGAGAAAAAAGTCTTAAATTGCAGTAGCAGTCAATTTATAGGCGTATATTAATGCTAAACATGTTTGGGTGAATAAGGAATTAGCACATAAAGGACCACAACTTTACTTCGAAAAGAGCTTGAACCCTAAAACTAAAATAAAGAGACTAAATGACAGAGTGCAGAGTTTAACACAAAGACAAACATCAAAACATACTCAAAGCAAATTACTGAAGATAACTCAACAATATTTCTGAAATTACATTTACAATTAAGGATCAAATGATAACAATTTAAGTATAATCTCTTGCAATGTATAACTGAATGAACCATTAAACGGCACAAAAAAATGTAGCAGGGACGTGGCAATGTTTTTGTCTTAGAGTGTGCTGTTGTGTGTACTCTGGTAGTGGCTACCACGGTAATGAGTGCTAATACAAAAACTGAGCAGAAGCACAAAGTCAGCGTGAAGAAAACTAAGTGTCTGTGAGTAAAGTTAACACGTTTCACATATGGTTAAAGGCATAAGGCTATAGTCAAATTAGTTAGTTATGAGTTTCTTCACATATTTAAGCACATACAGCCTGTACATGTTTAATTACTACTGAATATATTAAATATTATCATATTAATAATAATGTTAATATAATCATCCATTAATATTATAATTAAACATTATTTTATCATTCATTAATAAATGCACATTTTTCCAGGACATACTGTGTATAATACTGAATTCAATTAATAAAATATAGTCAGATGTCATTTCACCAAAAGAGAAATTAAAACATTCTTAGTGGTTAGTTTTCCCATATTAGTTAATATTTATGTAGCACACAGGAAACAGTCCACAACCACAACAGGTGTTTCCTCATGTGCTTTAGAGATTACAGAGGTGTTTCTCAACCTTGGGGTCGGGACCCCACGTGGGGTTGCCTGGAATTCAAATGGGGTCACCTGAAATTTCTAGAAATTGATAAAAAAAAAAAATTTAAAAATTACTAATGAAAAATATATGGTGAGTTCAAAGAGACAATCACAATACCTAAAATACATGACAAACCCTGAAACTGAAACTAAAGCACTGTGGTACTGTTTATCTGTCAAATGTTCATTGTGGTCAGTTTCAGATGCTGCAGCTCTTTCATAATTCATAGTTTGAGTTATTGTTTGTTCAGTATTAATTGTCAGCCTTGTAAATCCAAGCTGGACTGACTGTACATATCCTGACCAAGGAAAATCAAATTCTCACTTTGTGCAGTAATCTACACCTGGCTTTCCTGCCTCTGTCCATAATAATATACATTATATAGACTAAATGTCATCTAAAATTAACGTTTATTTACAACATAGTATAGCAAACTATTACATGATCAAAAACAAATTAACTTTAGCACAAAACTGAATGTCTGGGGTCGCCAGAAATGTGTGATGTTAAAATGGGGTCACGTGCCAAAAAAGGTTGGGAACCACTGGACTACAGCCTTTAAGCCATGTACTTAACATATTACATGATAGAGAAACTACAATGAATCTCCAGATAAAAGCAGCTCTGTACTTTATATGAATATCAATGATTAGAAGTCAATGCAAGACTTGATACAAATGGACATAATCTGTGCAGAACAGGATTTTTGTCATTTCTTTTTCCATATTTAGCATGTGAACTGAGTTGTTTTACTGGGAAAATGTGAAAATGACTGGTCATCTTTTTCTGCTTACCCATGTGGTGGGAGCACTAACCCAGGACTTTGAAAAAAATGGCACATGCTTTTATCTGTAAGTTCTCATTTACCCAGGACCTTGTTCTTCTTGGTAGTTTTTCTAGATTCAACTGGACTAGTTCTGCTCTTTGGAAAAAGTAGTCCAGCAAAACTAGTCCAGTGGAACCCAGAGGTGGAAAAAGTATTAAAATATTCTACTTAAGTAAAAGTAACTTTACTTTTGTCAAATTATACTTAAGTACAAGTTACCCATCTAAAAGTCTATTTAAGTAAAGTAAAACATTGGTCATTTAAAATAGTTACTTAGTTACTTTTAACAACTTAATGAAGGTGAGTCCTACGTAGTGTAAAAACAAGGGGCCAAAAATCCAAGCCAAGCTTTTTTTAATCAAAGAAAAACAGCCACCCTAGAGCTACTTCGATAGGCTACATGAACTAAACTGAGATTTTAAAGAGATCAAATGCAACTGCAATCACACATTCATTCTATTATTCTTGATTATCTTCTGATAAAAACCAATATACAAATGTGAGGTTAGGTGATTCATGCTGTCTATTTATTTGTTGAAGACACTGGCAATTGAGGTAGTTTATAAACAGCTACTTACCAAAATTATGATACCGCTAAAGACACATTTTGCTTAATGGTGGACAGTTTGAATTAGACTACATCATTTGAGGTGCACATGCCAAGGCTTTACTCACTGTCACATACTTTTGCAGATTTGATGTAGAAGTTTTAAAAGCCGAAATACATACATAAGTATACATACATACACACATACATACACACACACACACACACACACACCTACACACACACACACACATACACACACACACATATATATACAGGGTGGGGAAGCAAAATTTACAATGAACATTTAGTTGTTTTTTTTCTCAGCAGGCACTATGTCAATTGTTTTGAAACCAAACATATATTGATGTCATAATCATACCTAACACTATTATCCATACCTTTTCAGAAACTTTTGCCCATATGAGTAATCAGGAAAGCAAACGTCAAAGAGTGTGTGATTTGCTGAATGCACTCGTCACACCAAAGGAGATTTCAAAAATAGTTGGAGTGTCCATATAGACTGTTTATAATGGAAAGAAGAGAATGACTATGAGCAAAACTATTACGAGAAAGTCTGGAAGATACTATTAAAGAAGAATGGGAGAAGTTGTCACCCGAATATTTGAGGAACACTTGCACAAGTTTCAGGAAGCGTGTGAAGGCAGTTATTGAGAAAGAAGGAGGACACATAGAATAAAAACATTTTCTATTATGTAAATATTCTTGTGGCAAATAAATTCTCATGACTTTCAATAAACCAATTGGTCATACACTGTCTTTCAATCCCTGCTTCAAAATATTGTAAGTTTTGCTTCCCCACCCTGTATATGGTCATCCTCTAAATTATTCATACACTTTCCATTTTTTGTGATTTTTTGATTTTGTGATGAAATGAATGAGCTTCGTCAAGTTTGGTTGTGACATATGTGATACACAAGTGAAGGAATAACAACAAATGATACTTGAAAAAATATTTTATTTCAGGAGTATTTTATTAACGGATTTCCAAAAAACACCACATTCTAAATTATTCAGCCCCTTGGTTTATTAAGTCCAATGTCTTTTCTTAACAGTCAAGAGAGTAGCCTTTGGTCTGGATAACAGTTCCTGTTAGTGTCCACAGGCTCTTTTATGTCTCCTGTGGGATGGTGGTCCACTCTTCCTGAGCCAAAGCCTCCAACTGGGTCTGGTTAGAAAAATGCAAATCACAGAGGTAAATGTTATAATGAATGGTGATAAATCACTTAAGAAAGGTTAAATAGAAAGAAAAATTAATTTGCAAACTGCCACAAAAGTAACACTGGGTCTTAATGGGTTAAAGAGACTAAATTATGGTTAACCTGCAGAGTTTTAAACAAAAATGATCATCAAAACAAGCACAAAATATATATATTAAAAAAAAAGCACAAAACAAATTACCAAAGATAAGCCAACATCATTTTTAAAATGACATTATAATTAAGCATAATATGATAATTTTAAGTATAATCTCTTGTAATTATTGACTGAATTAGCCATTAAAGAATGGACAGAGGGCTTGGCAAAGTTTTTGTCTTAGAGTGTGCTGTTGTGTATACTATGGCAGCTACCACAGTGATAAGTGCTAATACAAAAACTGAACTGAAGCACAAAGTCAGCAGGAAGAAAAATACTGAGTGTCAGTGAGTAAAGTTAACATGTTTCACATATGGTTAAGGCATAAGGCTATAGTCAAATCATTTAGTTATGAGTTTCTTCATATATTTAAGAACATACAACCTGTACATGTTTAATTACTATTCAATATATTAAATATTATTATATTGATATTAATATTAACCTCTATTCATGTCATAATTAAACGTTAAAATCTACTTAATTGTTTAAATCTACATCTTTTCTAGGTCAAACGGCATAATAAATAAATTTTAAAAAATCATAAAAATATATAGAGTCTAAAGCGTGATTCTAGTAAAGATATATGACAGTTCTAGTACACAGGAGCAAAAATGGCCACAGTGTAAACAGAAGTTGAAACTGTCCAAAAGTATCAAGTAACAAAGGCTTTAAATGGAATAAAACAAAACAATTCCAGAGATGTGTACTTCTCAAACAATAAAATATACTATATAAAATATAGGTAATGCCATTTAAAGTAAATATTGGGTCATCATAACAATTTACATTGTAAACCATCTATATTTTTTAACAATTATATTAGCTGCATAGAATTGGGAAAAGAGAAAAAAGTCTTAAATTGCAGAAGCAGTTTAGTTATAGGCTTATATTAATGCTAAACATGTTTGGGTGAATAAGGAATTGGCACATAAAGAACCACAACTTTTCTTCGGAAAGAACTTGAGGCCAAAAATTAAATTATAGAGACTAAATGACAGAGTAAAGAGTTTAATACAAAGATGATCATCAAACAGACACAAAGCAAATTACATTACTCAACATTATTTCTGAAATGACACTTAAAATTAACCATCAAATGATAACAATTTTAAGTATAATCTCTTGTAATAAATAACTGAATGAACCATTAACCGGCACAAAAAACAGACAAGGGATATGGCAATGTTTTTGTCTTAGAGTGTGCTGTTGTGTGTGTATAGCGGCTACTACCACAGTGATAAGTGCTAATACAAAAACTGAGCTGAAGCACAAAGTCAGCAGGAAGAAAAAAACTGAGTAAAGTTAACATGTTTCACATATGGTTAAGGCATAAGGCTATAGTCAAATCAGTTAGTTATGAGTTTCTTCATATATTTAAGCACATACAGCCTGTACATGTATAAGTACTATTCAATATATTAAACATTATTATATTAATAATAATGTTAATATAATCATTATTTTATTACACGTTATTAAATGCACATCTTTTCCAGGACAGTGTATAATACTGAATTCAATTAATAAGATACAGTCTGATTTTAAGTTGTCATTTCACCAAAAGTGAAATTCAAACATTCTTAGTGGTTAGTATTCCCATTCTAGTTAATATTTATGTAACACACAGGAAACAGTCCACAACCACAACAGGTGTTTCCTCATCTACTTTAGAAACTACAGCCTTTAAGCCAAAGACCAGTGTAACATATTACATGATAGAGAAACTACAGTGAATCTCCAGATAAAAGCAGCTCTGTACTTTATATGAATATGAATGATTAGAAGTCAGTGCAAGACATGATACAAATGAACATAATCTGTGCAGAACAGGATTTTTGTCATTTCTTTTTCCATTTTCAGCATGTGAACTGAATTAGTTTTACTGGGAAAATGTGAAAATGACTGGTCATCTTTTTCTGCTTACCCATGTGGTGGGAGCACTAACCCAGGACTTTGAAAAAAATGACACATGCTTTTATCTGTAAGTTCTCATTTACCCAGGTCCCTGTTCGTCTTGGTAGTTTTTCTAAATTCAACTGGACTAGTTCTGCTCTTTTGAAAAAGTAGTCCAGCAAAACTAGTCCAGTTGAACCCAGAGGTGGAAAAAGTACTGAAATATTCTACTTAAGTCAAAGTACCTTTACTTTGTTAAATTATACTTAAGTACAAGTAAAGTTACCCATCTAAAAGTCTATTTAAGTTAAGTAAAAAAAAAAAAGAAAAAAAAAAGTTCATATACTTTATGTAGAAGTTATTTACCGTAGTTACTTTTAACAACTTAATGAAGGTCATTCCTACTTAGTGTAAAAACAAGAGGCCAAAAATCCAAGCCAACACTTGTTTTTAATGAAAGGAAAATGGCCACCCTAGAGCTAGTTCAATAGGCTACATGAACTAAACTGAGATTTTATTTTTACGGGCAAGTCACTATTTTTGGTCATTCCCATACACATTACAAGTGAGAACAGTGAGTCCACAATCTCAGGTCCAATGTGGTCTACAGGGTCTGTAAGGTCCACCTCTGCATGAACATTGAGAGGACCTGCTTTGTTAGGTACCATGTAGTAATGGTACTAATGTAAGGAATGATGTTCAAAGGGATAATGTGGATGTGGACAGGTGTCTGGACCAGCACTTATGTTGGTCTAATGTTCTAAACGTGATGTTCTAATGTTCTAAAATACATGTTTGTTTTTATGTACTTTTTTTTTTAAAAATATAATCTTCTTGGATTTTTCTTTCCTTGCCACATATGAGCACGGAACCAAACATGGTAACTTCATTGACCTTGATTTTCTACATGACAATAAAAAATGTTGAAAAATTTCACAGAAGTAATAAAGTCTTGTTAGCTCCTCCTATAACACACTAAGGTTGATAGTTGGAATTTCATGGTATTTCTATGGGTGCCTTATAAAGGGTCAAAGAGACTAAATGCAACTACAATCACAAATTCATTCTATTATTTTTGATTATCCTCTGACAAAAACCAATATGTAAATGCGGGGTTAGGTGATTCATGCCATCTATTTATTTTTTGAAGACACTAGCAATCGTGGTATTTGCTTGTCAGCTACTTGCCAAAATTATGATATTGCAAAAGACACATTTTGCTTAATGGTGGACAGTTTGAATTAGACTACATCATTTGAGTAACACATGCCAAGGCTTTACTCACTGTCACATGCTTTCGGCCGTGGCTCAGGAGGTAGAGCGGATCGTCCAATAACAGAAGGGTCGGCGATTTGAATCAGGTCCTTGTCATGTGCTGTTGTGTCCTTGGGCAAGACACTTCACCCTCCTTGCCTCCAGTGCTGCCACACACGCTGGTGTATGAATGCGTATGAATCGGAGGGGCTGTAGGCGCGAATTGGCAGCCACGCCTGCTCCAGGGTACCTGTGGCTACATATGTAGTTTACCACCACCAGAGTGTGAATGTGTGAGTGAGTGAATGAATAATGGATTCACTGGACACGCTTTGAGCATGCATTCATAGAAAAGTGCTATATAAATTTAATCCACTATTATTATTAGTATTATTATTATTATTATTATTATTATTATTATTATTATTATTATTATTATTATTATTTGATGTTGAAGTTTTAAAAGCAGGAAGTTCTGTTCAGGGAGCAGACAGAGCCTACACTGCATAATAAAACTGTTGCCTCCTTTATATTTGAAAGCCAAAAGCTCATAAAAATGTGGCCAAGGGTTCTCTTCACTTTTGACTTGCTGAGAGGTCGATGCCTCCACTTGCATGTCATCAGCATCACAAACACCGATACCAAGCTCCTCCATCTCTGTCTTGCAGCCTGCTTGAAGTCCATCATCCAATTCAGCAGTGGGAATTCTGTGCACATGCAATGTCCTTTTGTTTATTTCATTTCATTTTTTACTCAATAAGGAGGGATTACAATGTAGTGAAGTACAATACTTATTTCAAAATGTATTTGAGTAAAAGTAAAATTACCACTTTCAAAAACTACTTCAAAAATTACAAAGTACAGAAAAAAGCTACTCAGTTACAATAATGTGAGTAGATGTAATTTGTTACTTTCCACCTCTACTAACAACGCACAAGTGTCCACAGCTATGAGGACATTCAGCCTGGATGTGATCATTTGTTTGCACTTTTATCTCATGTATGTGTTTTTCTTTCTATATGTAGTTTATTAGTTTATTGGTTTTGATCCCCATTAGTGGCTACTCTTCCTGGGGTCATTAAAAACATAAAAACAAAGATGTACAGGATGTACATACACTCCACACAACACGAAAACCAAAATTTGACAACAAGCACACAATGCAAAACAATTACAATAACAATAATAATACCAACAACAGAAAAAAAGAATAAATAAATAAACCCAAAAAACAGAAACAAAAAACAGCTCCACATCAAACAAAAGTAAAACAAACCATCTAGATGATGTCACTATAGGATATGCAATAGCTCAGGCAGTTATTCTTGGGTGAATATGAAAAATCATCAACCTTTTAGAAAAACTAACTGCTTGAATTTTGTTTGATTCATAACTGATTCATGTGGCGTTATGGGAATTTGGAAAGGCAAGGTATTAAAATATATCCTTAAAAAAATTAGAGGCTAAAAAGGGAGAGAAACCTGTTAAAGTGGCACACAATGCCTGAAGAGCCTTCTCCTCGATGGAAACATTCAATAAGTAAGTCATCATAAAACTCCAAAACATTTAACATGTATCACAATTGCACTGACACTGACACTCCTCCCCCCATCTAGATGATGTCACTATAGGATGTGCAATAGCTCAGACAGTTATTCTTGGATAAATATGAAAAATCATCAACCTTTTAGAAAAACTAACTGCTTGAATTTCTGAAATTAAAAATTGTGGCAGTGTATTCCATCCATGCCACCATTGCCCTATATTGCACACTTCCCTGTATGTGATTCATCCTACAGGCAGGCAACAGGAAACATCATGGCCAAGTGGTGTATGAGTTCACTTTAACCTGGTCTGGTCCCTCTGCTCCTGCACCCACTGATGTCAATGTCAACAAGTGAGTTTTGGTCCGATAATGGGACAGATTCAGGATCTGTGGTGTCCACTCCACTGTTCTATTCTTATACTTCTACACAGATGGAAGCTCTGCTCTAAACTTTTATTTTCTTGTATTTCTGCAGAAAAAGAAAAGTGAAAACCAGCAGAATGACATTGCACCTTATGTGTAGAAGCCACAAAATGCCTTTATGTTGTTCAGAAAAGGACAAAAAAAATGTGTCAGCTGAACTCAACAATAACATCTGTTCTGTGATAAACCAGGTTCTTGGACAGAGGGTTAGTGGACTTACGTATAATAAAAAGTATCAATTTATGTATGAAGGAGAATTTAAGTCTGTTAGAATATTTTAACATCCACTCTTTTCATGGACAGTTTTAGGGTGTTAAATGTAAGACCATCATGTATATATTAGACAACATTTTAAAGGGAACATCTTCTAGTTTCTGTATTTAACATGTGGCTAAAGCACAAAACTACATCAGGTTCAATGAGAAGTCCTACCCTAACCCTAAACTGGTGACCTGGTGGATGTTAAGAGTGTTAAGTTTTATGTCACTAACAGTGTGTTGTTGCTTCTCCACATTGGAAATCAATGTCCCCACAGGAGAAGGGAAAGCATTTCGATCAGGCCAACAAAGAGAGACTGGAACACGAGAAGCAGCATCCAGACTGGTCTCCCAAAGATAATTAAGTAAGAACAACCTGCTCACTCACTACTCAGACTTCCTTAAAGCTGATGAAATCCTCTCATGCAGAGATTTTGTGTGTTTATCAGTTGATGCTCAATAGATGTTTTGATTTGTTTTAAGGGAAAGAAAAGGAAGAGGGAGAGGTATAAGGCTCCCACCGGCTAAATCCAGTGAGTGTGTCTGTGCATATAGTAAATAATTACCAGTCAATTAAAACCATCCAAATTAAAGATCGTGTGTTCAGTTTGCTTAAATTACACAATGCTATTATAATATTACTACTATGTGATACATGGGGACCCACGGGTTGTAGATGTGGGGGGGTAGCGGTCCATGATTGTTGGGGGGTATGTGTGTCAGAGCAGTGCAAACTGAAGATGCTTTACTATTCCTCTAAGTCTCCAGGCCCACTCTACTGCTGTATGGACCCCCCAGGAATGCTGTGTCCCATGAATTTGTCATGTTTACCCCCCTTAACGGTGGCCCAGGCTGCAGGCGCCAATGTTAATACCGATATGTCAGGACTGTGGGAGTAAATGCGGCGTTCCTGTTTTTAACTTCATTTCCCATCATGCAACGTGGTACTGCGCTTCCGTGATTATAAGGCAGCTGTATTCCAAAGTGACTAATATCGCTGAAAATATTGGTCCTATCAACTTGCCAAGATATTTAATGTGGAGACTGGACTATTCCTCAACTGTAGCTACCAAATGGGCTCTATGCACAACCCCGCTACTTCCTGAACTTCAGGTGGGTCCTTTATTTCCTGTCTTTCATTACTGGACACACTGATTAATCCAGGTATGCCTAATCAATCAGTTGTCCCAACAAGTAGCAGACACACCTGGATTAATCAGTGTGTCCAATAATGAAAGACAGGAAATAAAGGACCCACCTGAAGTTCAGGAAGTAGTGGGGCTGTGCATAGAGCCCATTGGCCTGGTAAAAACATCTCAATTTGTCAGAATCATGCCAATACACACAGATGCACACACACACCAAGGTTATAATCGTTAACGAAAACGAACAAAATGATGAAAACTAAAACTGAAAAGACATTTTCGTTAACTGAAATAAATAAAAACTCTAATTTAAAAAAAAAAAAAAAAAAAAAAAGATATCTAACTGAAACTGTATTGTGTGCTCACAAAACTAACTAAAACGTATAAAAATTATGTATAAAATTCCCTTAGTTTTCATCTTTGTCAATGTTGGATTGATATCAAATTGATTTATTTCGCTCCAGCAATTTGAGCTGGTGTCACCATACGTCACTTCACAGTCTGTCATGTCTGGTCACTGGTGGTTTCCAGTCATCTTCTGGTCCCCACTCTACCTGGAACATACAGACTAAAGCTGGGACAAAGCAGCAGAGTCTTGTATGCGATTTACTTTAGTGACGCGTGGGTTGTTTTTTTTTTTTTTTTGCTCACTGTGTGTGTGTGAGTGACAGAGCAGAGCTGAATGACAGCATCAGAAAGGTGTTGAACTAAGCATCCAGGTAAAAGTTGGAGAATTTATCACCATGAAAAGGCCTTCCAAGCCCTTAGCTGCACAGTTTAGAAGCAGAGAAAAGAGGAGGATGAAAAGTAATCCAATTACAGAGGTATGTAACCTTTTATTGACCCTTTGCACGTTACGTCACGCTCTGTTCGTGCCGCAAAAGAGCGCCATGACAGACGGCGAAAGTGCCGGACTGCACACTGGACGGCAAACCAGCTAATATAGAATTTGATCTGAACGTTCTCGTTTTTGGTCGTTTTTAACCCTACTTTCCACATACAGTGGTCGCACACAACAGTTCCATCCTTCTTCAAAGCCACCCATGGTTTCAGCTGGTTCCAGACAGAGCCTGGATCTGATGGACCTGATATTACAGATAGAACAGCCTCTGTTTGTGTCCATAGCATATTAGCGCCACCTAGCTAAATGGCTAGACTGGGTTAACTACTATATGTTCCAATGGCTGTCATAAGTACCCTTCAATATTAGCTCTTGTTTTAGTGGCTGCCTTTTTTTTTTTTACCAGCTACACTACGTTGTATGTCCTACTGTTACTGTCCTTATGCTGTTCCATATGTTCTAGTGGTGGAACTGTACATATGACTGTGTGTAGATAGTAGAAAGGCAGACACTTCAACAACAGAGCTAACACTGTAGGATACTTATGACAGCCACTAACATTATTACACAATGTTAGTTCATTAGAGCTGCTTTTGGTTACAGTATTTGAGTTTTGATGGCATGCTGGGGAAACATGTTAAAAACAAACACAGCTAGCTAGCTAACGTTAGCTGTATCTTTCCTTTACCATTATGAGATACATTCCTCTGCCGTGAGTGCAGTACAGCGACTCTGTAATCTAACCTGAGACTAAGAACTGGTATCATCCAGACTTTTGTATACTTTTAGATCAGTACCTGTGTATGGGGACACTCCATTTATAACAGAATGGTACAGATCGTGTTCTTTAAACTCTGGTAGACTGGAGGATTTTGCTAGATCCGTAAACACATCAGGAGGGAGAAAGGTCGGTAGCTAGCCCTGCTATTGCAAGCTGCTCCAAATAGTGTTCTTTGTGCCGTCCAGTAAGGTGAGTCACTTCGCAGGACAACTCCAAAACTTTATTTTCAGTGCTGGTAGACATAATCCGTCGCTCATTGGTTTGTTTGTTGTGTTGCTTTTGCCATCCACCACGGCGCTGAACCCCTAGTCACGTGATAACTGTGATGTTGGAGCAAAGGATCAATAATGTTAAAAAACATATGATGTTACTAGCTACAGCTAGCTGAATTGAAAGGAAGCAAAGTTGGCTAATTATGGTACTGTAGATGAATAAGATATGAGATATCTGCTAAGGTGTGTGGTTTACTGCTGCTGACCTGGCTTACATATGTTTCTATATGACTTATATTTCTACCTGGTTTACTGCTGGTTGGCTGGTTTCTATATGTTTCTTTCTGGTTTATATGGTAAATGGACTGAACTTACATAGCGCATTTTCTACACCTTCATGGTGCCCAAGTGCTTTACAATTCCTCACATTCACCCATTCACACACACACTCATACACCAGTGGCCAACTGCTGCCATGCAAGGTGCTGCCTGGCCCTACTGGGAGCAATTTAGGGTTCAGTGTCTTGCCCAAGGACACTTCGACATGTGGATAGTCGGAGCCAGGATATATATGTTTCTATCTGGTTTCTATATGTTTCTATGCGGTTTACTGCTGGTTGGCTGGTTTCTATATGTTTCTATCTGGTTTCTATATGGTTTATATGTTTCTATACGGTTTACTGCTGGTTAGCTAGTTTGTATATGTTTCTATCTGGTTTATATATATTTCTATGTGGTTTACTGCTGGTTGGCTGGTTTCTATATGTTTCTATCTGGTTTCTATATGTTTCTATGCAGTTTACTGCTGGTTAGCTGGTTTCTATATGTTTCTATCTGGTTTATATATGTTTCTATGTGGTTTACTGCTGGCTGCTTTGTGCATCTACTCTCACACTTTGTACATCTTCACATTGTTTCCAGGTAAGTGACGCTGTGTATGGATCACACACCCCCAATCTGCTATAGGAAGTTTATACATCGTACTGTACATGTGTTTGTGTCTCTGCTCTGTCAATGAGCCGCCCTAACCCGACCCCCAAATAAAGTATCCAGGGTAACCTGCTGATCTGCGCCTCACTATTTTCTTTGAATAGGATGGTGAGGAAGATAAAATATATGAAATAACTAAAACTAATTCTAAAACTAAACTAAACTAAAACTAAACATTCAGAAAAAAATGATAACTAATAAAAACTAGCAAACGTGCTCTAAAAACTAATTAAAACTAACTGAATTAGAGAAAAAAAGTCAAAACTAAATAAAACTAAAATATAATTAAAAATCCATAACTATTATAACCTTGACACACACACACACACACAGACGCTCTGTGTAACATATGGTCATGGCCATAGTATTTGGACGGTGACACAAATTTTGTAGTTTTTCCTCTGTACGCCAGCATAGTGAATCTGAAATGAAGTAGCCGAGATGTGGTTGTAGACTTTCAGCTTTATTTCAAGGGGTTTGACAAAATTATTACATGTACTGTTCAGGAATTCCAACCATTCATGGCTGTGTCAGTCCACAGCCGCATTATGACGTGGGCATGTATGGCCTAGCTTGGCCAGCCATCCTTCTTTGTCAATGACAAATCCATCTGGAATCGCTTGAATCCAAATATAAAGGCGGGACTAACAGGTGGTGACTAAACCAATCACAGATAAGATGGACGTGACACATTTGTCAGAGAAATTTAAGAATACAGGGTGTAAGCTATAAATCGATCCTTATTTTTGAATCAAGCAACCGACAACAATTGGAAAGAGATTTGCGCACTTGGAACTGACTTTGACTCGTGACAAAAAGAAGCCGGGTGTGTATGACGCATTGTGAAACACCCACCCCCCAAACTTGTGATTGGTCGGTATAGAATAGATCATGCATATTTCACAGCGATGGGCCTGATTCCAGACATTTTTTCAGTACTTAATACACTGAGAAAACCAGACGGCTGGTCAAGCTATGTATGGCCACCAGTGGAGCAGGCTGAAATCTGAAGTATACACGGCTGTCCTCTCCCCTCAGATTTTCAAAAATAATGCAAAATGACTTTTTTGGGTTTCACATTCAGATGGATCATGACCCAAAATATACTGCAAAAATAACCCAAGAGCTTTTGAACATAAAGAAATGGAATGTTCTTCAATGTCCAAGTCAGTCACCTGATCTCAACCCGATAGAGCTGCTTTACATATACTGAAGACTCACCTGAGGGAAAAAAAAAACACAAACAGGCAGAAACTGAGGACAGCTATAGTAAAGGCCTGGAAAAGTGTCTGCAGGAATGAAATGAAAATCAGTGTTTGGTAATGTCCATGGGTTCCAGACTTCAATCAGAATTTGACTGCAACTGTCGTCAGATTTACAATGACCATAACTTCAGATGTTAATGAATGATTTATTTATTTTTAAAATGGGACAGTTTGTAGTAATGAACATTTACACATAAATATGAGAGATTATAGCCATATGGCTAATTTCCACCTCGAGTCCCATTGGCAGGTAAAAGGAAAAAAAAAAAAAAAAAAAACAGCTTTCAGATAACATAATACCATAACTGAAGTAAGATATATAAAAAGAAAATCTAGCAACAACACACAGTGCATACAAACAGACAAAAACAGGGACCAAGGCAGCCACCAAGCAAAAACTGATTAAAGTTTGCTCATGAATTATATTATAAATATCCCTTTGTTACTATTGCACGACAATATGCATTTAAAGTGGTTGTAATTCCTAAATGTTTAATGCAAAGATGTTTCAACCCATTGATTTAAAGCAAAAGTCCACGTTTCAATCACATCTTGATTGTTTCATTTCAGATAGTGGTGGTATACAGTGTATACCACCACAATATGATTGTATACTGTAAAGGAGCAAAATAGCAAAACCTGAGTCATGGTCCAAATACTTATGGACCTGAATGTAAACAGCTGTGTCCTGGGAGAAGAGATAAGCTAAGAGCTAAGTTAAGGTGGTTAGCAGTTTGCTTAAGACACTGAAATTATTGCAAGAACTGTTAATACACTGCTATAATACGAGAGCAGGTGAGATATATGAGGCCTCACACAGCAGGAAATGTAGCTGACAAGAAAGTTGAGAAAAAGAGGAAGTTATTGTAACCGTTGCTAATCACATATAATTTTATGTAACTAGGAAGGAAATTTATATCTCAAGGGAAACAGTAAATAAATAGCACATTGGGAAAAGCTTTTCTTCGTTTAAAGTTTGGTATTTGTGTGAGTTGCAGGTTATGATGTATGACTGTGTGGCTACTTTGACTACTGGGGAAAAGGGACACAAGTCACCGTAACTTCTGGTAAGTAATGATCTGTTTCATCACAAATTCATTTCAATTATTTTTCTGTGTTTTATTGTTACATTATTGTTCAAATACAGTCAACTTACTCAACTGAACTATACTGAAACATAATCTGTTCCAAGAAGCAAAACGATCAGGGTAAATAGGTGTTGTATTGAGTTGCATATAAAATAATTGCACGTTTGTTAGAAAGTTGTAAGATACTTTTTGCACTGAAGTGCCATTGAAAGCTGTCACTGTGATGACTACTTTGACTACTGGGGAAAAGGAACAACGGTGACTGTAACATCAGGTAAAAGCAGCTTTTTATGGTATATTTAGACCTTGGTATCTACGTTATGTGAAAATTGGTGGTTTTTGTATGTTGGATATGTTGACATAATGCACAGTGACAATGCTTTTGACCACTGGGGGAAAGGAACAACGGTGACCGTCACATCAGGTAAAAACTGCATATTTTGGATGTTCAAAGAAGATTTAAGTCATTAAGTTGTTTTTCACGGTATCCTTAGACTTCAGTATGAATGGTGTGTTTGAGGTCCTGGTTTTTGTATGTTGGATGTGTTGACATAATGCACAGTGACGATGCTTTTGACTACTGGGGGAAAGGAACAATGGTGACCGTCACATCAGGTAAAAACTGCATATTTTGGATGTTTATGGGAGATTTAAGTAATTAAGTTATTTTTACAGTATCTTTAGACTTCAGTATGAATGGTGTGTTTGAGGTCCTGGTTTTTGTATGTTGGATGTGTTGACATAATGCACAGTGACGGTATTTTTGACTACTGGGGGAAAGGAACAACAGTGACTGTAACATCAGGTAAAAGCAGCATTTTTTTCCATCGTATACGCAAGATTTTAATATTTATTTTATATTTTACGGTATCTTTAGACTTCAGTATGAATGGTGTGTTTGAGGTCCTGGTTTTTGTATGTTGGATGTGTTGACATAATGCACAGTGACGGTGCTTTTGACTACTGGGGGAAAGGAACAACAGTGACTGTAACATCAGGTAAAAGCAGCATTTTTTTCCATCATATACGCTAGATTTTAATATTTTTGTTATATTTTACGGTATCTTTGGACTTTAGTGTAAACGGTGTGTTTGAGGTGCTGGTTTTTGTACGTTGGATATATTGATATAATGCACAGTGACGCTGCTTTTGACTACTGGGGGAAAGGAACGATGGTTACGGTAACATCAGGTAAGTCAATGATTTTTCATTGTGTTGTGTTAATTTGGAATTAAATTTAACACAAATTTTGTACTGAATTTAATGTGTTTGAAATTTGTTATGTCATGTCATGTTTAGTGGAAAAAAGTAGTGTTTATCGCAAATGACAAAAAAAATATTCAGCAGGGTGAATTGATGGTGTCGATATGGAGACATATGTAGTGTTTAATAAATTATTACACCGATTTTGTTTACTGGGGAAAAGGTACCGTACAGTCACCGTCACCTCAGGTATGTAATCTTACTGTCTCTGATGAGAAAAATGCATTTCATTTCAAATGAAGTAGTAAAGTAGTCCCAGTTACTGGGAGATAAGGCAACCTCAGCCTGAAAAGACCTTCTCACATTTGTAAATATCCTTGCCTTTTTTTTTCTTTTTTTTTTTAAATAATAATATTAGTGGTTGAATTAATGCAATAGTCAGGAGTTTTTGTGAGGGGCATTAATGGACTCTCTCAACTGTGATGGCTGGGCTTTCGACTACTGGGGAAAAGGAACAACGGTAACTGTAACATCAGGTAAGATTTAAACCTTTTAAATTTTACGGCATTATATTGAAATGAAATTATTGTAATTTTTTAGCTTGTAAAATCAGACTTAACATACGAAAAGCAATATATTTGACAGGACAGCGCCTGTGTATTTTGGGTCATTCAAGTGCATTTGTGGCACAGTCATAAATAAATTCATCAGGATCTAGAAGTAGATGTAATGTTTTTATACTAAGAGTTAAAAAGATTCAACGCTGTGTTACTATGAGGCTTTCGACTACTGGGGAAAAGGAACAACGGTAACTGTAACATCAGGTAAGATTTAAACCTTTTAAATGTTATGGCATGATATTGAAATGAAATTATTGCAATTTTTTAGCTTGTAAAATCAGACTTAACAACTTTAAAAAAAAAGCAATATATTTGACAGGACAGCAGTGTGTTGCCTGTATATTCCGGGTCATTCAAGTGCATTTGTAGCACAGTCATAAATAAATTAATCAGGATCTAGAAGTAGATGTAATGTTTTTATACTAAAAGTTAAAAAGATTCATCACTGTGTTACTATGGTGATGCTTTTGACTACTGGGGAAAAGGAACAACGGTAACTGTAACATCAGGTAAGCTTTAAACCTTTTAAATGTTACGGCATTATATTGAAATTAAATTCTTGTAATTTTTTAGCTTGTAAAATCAGACATAACGTAAAAAAAAGCATTATATTTGACAGGACAGCGCTGTGTTGTCTGTGTATTTTGGGTCATTCAAGTGCATTTGTGGCACAGTCATAAATAAATTAAGTCAGGATCTAGGAGTAGATGTAATGTTTTTATACTAAGAGTTAAAAAGATTCAACACTGTGTTACTACGGTGCTGCTTTTGACTACTGGGGAAAAGGCACTACGGTAACAGTGACATCAGGTAAGATTTAAACCTTTTAAATGTTACGGCACAATATTGAAATGAAATTATTGTAATTTTTTAGCTTGTAAAATCAGACTTAACAACATGAAAAAAGCTAAATATTTGACATTACAATGCTGTTTCGCTTGTGTATTTTGGGTCATTCAAATGCATTTGTGGCACAGTCATAAATAAATTAAGTCAGGATCCAGAAGTAGATGTAATGTTTTCATACTAAGAGTTAAAAAAATTCAACACTGTGTAACTACGGTGATGCTTTTGACTACTGGGGAAAAGGCACTACGGTAACAGTGACATCAGGTAAGATTTAAACCTTTTAAATGTTACGGCACAATATTGAAATGAAATTATTTTAATTTCTTAGCTTGTAAAATCAGACTTAACAACATAAAAAGAACCTAAATATTTGACATTACAATGCTGTGTCGCTTGTGTATTTGGGTCATTCAAGTGCATTTGTAGCACAGTCATGAATAAATTAATCAGGATCTAGAAGTAGATGTAATGTTTTTATACTAAGAGTTAAAAAGATTCATCACTGTGTTACTATGGTGGTGCTTTTGACTACTGGGGAAAAGGAACAACAGTAACTGTAACGTCAGGTAAGAACAGACTTAAACCTCTTAAATCATCACAAATTTAAACAAAAGGAAGAATTTTGTGACAGATTGGGATGTTTTGTTACACTTGGTTTCTATAATATGTCTGCGTGACTGCATCTTTGTACCGTATATGTGCTGATCTTATGTTTGTGGTTATTTTGTGAAAAGGCACAAATAATATTACAGGGGGATTATCTTGTGCAACACCAAAAGCGATAACTGTGAAAATCTGTTAAAGAAGATGTATTCAATTGTTTAATAAGAATGTTGTGTTTTCTCTTTGTTGAAACCAGGACCTCATGAAAAATGTCTAAATGTTGAATTGAATTGTTATTTATCCAGGCATATTTTTTACCCTCTCTGTTATATATTTGTTTGTCTTTTCCAGCCACAGTGACCAGGCCGACAGTGTTTCCTCTACAACCATGTGACATGCAGGATGGGACAGGAATGATCTCTTACGCCTGCCTTGCCACCGGCTTCACTCCGTCGGCACTGACCTACACATGGACCGTAAATGACAGTCCTTTTGCCGACTCCATCCAGTATCCTCCAGTCCTGAAAAACAACTTTTATACTGGAGTCAGTCAGATCCAAGTGAGGAGACAGGACTGGAACAACACCCAACTCTACAAATGCCGTGTGGAACATCAAGGGGAAAATAGAGAGGTGATAATAAAGCCCGCAGGTAAGATGAACCTGATTCACATATCATTATTAATACTCCTTGAGTTGACATTTTACAGGGTTAAATGTTTATTATGTGTTTTGTGAGTGGCTCTACCCTTTATTACAACAGCATCAATTTTATGTCTTTTAATTATATTTAGTTTTTACATCAAAATGTACCATTATTAAAGAGTAAAAAATGTGCTATCACCAGAAAACAAAGTAATATTTAGTATTAAACAGAATATTATTTTTACAAAGAAACATTTTTACAATACTATCACAAAGCTAATGCTTACTACGGCATTATACCAAATTAAATTGCAACATGCTTTATAATAATAATAATAATAATAATAATAATAATAATAATAATAACAATAATAAACTATTGTCGCTATTTTTTTTACATTTCTTTTTATTATAATTTTGTTGTTCAGTATTTAAAAAACATATTTTCATAGTACAATTCATCAAATATGCATAAAAAAACAACAGCAAATGAATCCTTATTGTTGATGAAATGACAAAAAAATGTAGATCATATCCATTGTTTTGTGTGGTGTGTTTTCTGGAGACATGTTTTTAAAAGACTTGTGAATTTAGCATGATCTGAATATACTGTAACTGATTTAACTGCTTTAGAAACATTTCGGGATAAAATAGAATTAAACCGTATGACATAGCTGTAAAATGTATGTAGTCTCATCTTTATTAGACCATGTAAGGTATCCAAACCATGAGGTGGAATGAAAGGGCTGATGCTTGCTCATGCATGCTCATCTGCTGACTCAGAGTATTTTATTTTATTTACTAATATGTGACATTTGCACCTCACTTTAAGAACATATTGCAGTGTGTTCTCTTCCTTTCAGTCTGTCTCAAATCTTTACAATTTGTCTGTTAATTTCTTCTTGATCTTTATCTGCCTCCACTTTCACTCTATGTTCTTATTTCACATCGAGTGTTTGCTTGCTTAAACTGTTAATGTATATGCAGAAGGGAGAAATGATGCTCAGAAATTAATACTGTTTAGTGTATTTCCAGTGTATGAAACATGTTCCTGAACATTTGAGTAATAAGTGTTAGTATAATATAAGAAAAAAAAATCACTATATGTCCATGCATGTTGCATAGCTGGAAACTAACCACAGCAGATATTAAACATTATCTGTGTGACATATAAAAGCCTATAACAGATTAAATGGACATTGCAAATATAAAACAGAACATCCTCTGCTTCTGCATATATGCATATAATTCCCTGCTTCTGCTTACCTATATATATATATATATATGTGTGTATGTTTCTTTTCTTTCAGAGACAATCTATGAGTTGCCAACTCTTACAGTCTCGGCCTCAGACGGTGAAAACGATGTTACTTTTTCCTGCCTTGCCAAAGAGTTTTCTCCCAAAACTCATGAGTTCAAATGGCTGAAAAATAATCAAGAAATTACCGGCAACAAACATGAGATTACAACAACTTCTGAGGGCAAACAAGTAAATGGAACTACAATGTACAGTGCAGCGAGTTTCCTCACAGTAGCTAGTCAGGACTTGGAAAGAGACGCTGAATATATGTGCCAGTTTAAGGGGAAGGGTGAAGGAGGAGCAGCAACATTTCTGAATTCAACTGTGACCTACAGACCTACAAGTGATCCGCCATGTGAGTGAACTTGCATTTTAAATTTTCTTCAAGAAATGTCTTTACGAATTTTCAGTTCCTCCAATAACTGTTGATTTTTTTTATCTCTCAGGTGAGGGAAATCTTGGGGAAAGCGTGAAAGTAAATATCATTCACCCCTCTTTAGAGGACATGTTTCTAAACGGCAGAGGACAAGTACTATGTGAAGTCTCTTCAACCCTTGTTCCAGTCTACAAAATTTACTGGCTGAACCATGACGGTAAAGAAATGTCAGATGGTGCCATTGAACCCGGACTAAAGAAAGGCAAATTCACAGCCCCTCTGCTCGTCTCATATGACGAATGGAACAATGGGATTCAGTGCGAATGCCGTGTTGAACTTGATGGTGTGATAGAGCCGATAATTAGACCCTACAGAAGGGCTTCTGGTAAGACAACTATCCTGTAATTTGATTAAATGTCATGAAACAGACAAACTTTTAAACATCTCTTGCTTGTTTTTTCAAATGTCTTGCAGCAGAAATGTCTATTCTAAACTGTTCTTTTTTGTAGCAAGAAACCTAATGTGTCTTCCATGTTTCAGGAGGAAATCCTCAGCGTCCATCAGTGTTTATGCTGCCACCAATAGAACACACTAAAAAAGAAAGTGTGACCCTGACTTGCTATGTGAAAGACTTCTTCCCTGCGGACATTTTGGTGTCTTGGCTCATTGACGATGAGCAACTAGAGTCAAACTCAGAGTATGAGTATAACACCACAAACCCTGTAGAAAACAGCGGTACCTATTATGCCTATGCCCACTTATCAGTCACTGCTGATAAGTGGAAAGAGACGGACACAGTGTATAGCTGTGTAGTTTACCACGAATCTGTGATCAACACAACTAAAACCATCGTCAGGTCCATTGGGCACAGATCGCTTGAAACCACCAACCTGGTCAACCTCAACATGAACATCCCTGAAACGTGCAAGAGCCAGTAGATGTTATGTTGTGTCGCTGTGTGTTCTGCTGTTTGATGTTTGTTGCCTGTGATATGATATTGTGTTTGTCTTCTTAATGCATATTCACATTGAAAATAAAAAAAAAACACTTTGCAACTTTGTTGATGTATGTCGCCTTCAGTTCATGTCTTTTTGAGCTATATGTTTTAATGTTGTTGTGTCACAATGCTACACTAATACACAAATTACTTTTAGATGGAAGCACATTTTACTCCAACATAGTATAGCTAATTTCACTTTATATTGTAGCAACAGGAATAAGAAAATGGCTTTACTAAATAGGAAAAATATTTACTAAATAATATGTCTGTTGTTTCTTGTAGCCAGTGCATAACACTATTTCTGTGACTTGTCTTCATGTATTTCTGTGTATTCTACTGGATCTTGCACCACCAACACATGAATGATGATTGAATCAGGCCAGTCAAATATATGATGGACTTAGACATGCAATAAGGTCTTTCACAAGCAATTCAGGAATTCTAATGTGTTTCTTATATTGTTTAGTTAGACTTAATGAGCTGAGAAGTTAAAATATGGCTAAATATTCTGCTGTGGAATTGAAAGGGTATAAATCTTACCTGATGCCACTGTTATCATAGTGTCTTTTCCCCCAGAGTAGTAATTTAGAGGATGTATACCATAAACTATAAATTATAAAGCACAGATTTGATTATGATGATCATGATTATTGTTGGGTTTGGAAAGCCCCTGTTTAAACCACATTATTAATTAATAATAGATCAAGATTTCCGGATTGACATGTTCTACCAAGAGAACAGTGACCAGCTGAAAGAAGGCGATAATCTGCAGAGCACCGCCCTCACCTTCATCCTTCTCTTCCTCATCACTCTGGTGTTCACCATCGGAACCACTGCTTTCAAGGTAATGAGGATTTTAAAAAACAAAATAAATAAATACGTAAATAAATAAATGCTGTTTGAGCTTAGTGCATAGGTATTTCTGAGTGTTCAGACAACTCAAACACTGGAAGAACATACAAAAATTAACGCATGATAATAATCATGTTACATTGTGATACATGTCTCTCTTCTTAACATTATTTACCAGTAAAAAATGCTATTTATTTGACTTTGAACTTAAATTCTAAAGTAAATTTGCAGCCACACTGCACATTAATACACTCAAACACTTTGAATGTAAATTTATATTTAACCTTCCTCTTGTGTTAGTTTTCTGTTACCATCTCTTATGTTAGCAGGTCGGTTTTGACTTAAATCAGCTGTAAAATACACTAAAAACAATTATCTATCTTCCAATTTGTTTCTCATCTCTTGGTTACCTTGTTAGGCTTCCTTATACATGAAAATATTGGTTTTCATATTTTTGGTGTGAGCCTCTGGGCCTTTTTTTGTCACTATACTCCTTGATGTGCACTCTATAAATCACCAACTCTAAACTGAACTGACCTCACATGTGTGGACATGCTCGTCTTTGCTTGTTTTGTTTTTGTGCAGGTAAACTGGATAACAAGGCAAAATGAAAATCCCCAAAAGTTCACGATTGTTAGAGGAGCTGGCTGTCAGTGTGTTGACTGACAGTGCACTTATGATTTTAGTTTTGGCTCTAATTATTGCTTTAAAATCTAATTTTATTACTGGGTTGAAAAGGACCCTAACAACATAAGGCAAGGCAAGTTTATTTGTATAGCACATTTTAGCAACAAGGCAATTCAAGGTGCTTCACACAGGACATTGAAATACAATGACAGAGAAAAAGAAACACATTTAAAACATTATAAAAGAAACATGTAAAAGGTGATTAAAAACAGCAAGTAAGAAAACAACACATAAAATCCAAAAATGTAAAAACACACACATATTAAAGTAAGAGTTGCAGTGCAGAGTTTTGAAAGAGAATATAAAATTTAAAAAGTAGCCTTTTAGTCAAAAGCAGCAGTGAACAGGTGAGTCTTTAACCTGGACTTAAAAGAACTCAGATTCTCAGCAGACCTGATATTTTCTGGTAGTTTGTTCCAGATATATGGAGCATAGAAACTGAACGCTGATTCTCCATGTTTAGTTCTGACTTTTGGAACACAGAGCAGACCTGCACCAGACCACCTGAGTGGTCTGGATGGTTCATACTGGACTAGAAGGTCTCTGATGTATTTTGGGCCTAAACCATTCAGTGCTTTATATGCTAGCAAGAGAATTTTAAAGTCTATTCTCTGAGAGACAGGGAGCCAGTGTAGAGACCTCAGAACTGGACTGATGTGGTCCACTCTGTTGGTCTTAGTGAGGACTCGAGCAGCAGCATTCTGGATCAGCTGCAGCTGTCTGAACATAAAGATCATAATTTCAACCAGAGCATTTTAATAATTTAGTGAAGAAAAAAATTGTATTATTTTGTTGAAATAGAGGTTCGTGACAAAGTCAAAAAGCCTTGATGCAATACACAAATTTTATATGGTTCATTTATGCATTTAAAATATAAAATGGGTTGGTGCCAACCCTAACACAAGAGGAAGGTTAAGATCTATGTCTTAACCAACATTACTTTATGTCAGAAAAGCATTATAAACATTAACATTTCTATATATAATATGTATATTATTCCCAGATTCTTTCAAATATTGTTACTATAGCGACGTGTACAATAAACAGAATTATGATAGATAGATGAAAAATACTTGCGGTACTGGACTTTAAGGAAAAACTTGTTTTAGCAGTAAAAACATGATTATACATCGCATTAATGATTAAATAAATAAACTAATATACTAGTAATGACAAATTTAAGTGACAACTGTAGGAAATGGATCTTTCTTTCTGGCATGTTATTAATCTGCGTCTTTGTTTTTGTCGTTTCAGGTCAAATGAAATGAAGCAAACTTTCTTTAAAAACAAAAATGTACTTTCCACATTGTTTCTTATAACCTCAAAGTAGCATGTAAGTAATTGCAACTGTTCTTTTTCATTTAAATTACAAAAGCTTTGCATTTTTGAAAATAAATGTTTATGTGATAACATTAATGTTTTTGTGACATCTTCTTTTGCCCTTTGTTTGTGTAGAAAATGTTCATATTTATTATTATACCTTTAACATTGTTGGAGTTAATTATTTAGTGAGTATAAACCATCAGTTTTATCTATTTTCCCCTCAGCACCTGCAACCAACAGCATGTCTAACCCAAAATGCAAATTATGAGGTGTCAGACTCTGGTAGTTTTTGTCTATTTATAATAGAATCAAGAACTAAAACTTTTAGCTAAATCATGAGAAGCCGTGTAAAATGTTCCTGATAACACATGTAAAGTGATATGAGATATGTAAATGTGCATTGTGTTTCGTTTACTGAATAACCACCCCTCACACCTGGTATCTGTGATGCACCGTTGCTCTTTGCTATGTTTCACTTCTGCATTTTGGTCCTTTTTTTGGGACCTGGGTGTTACTCAGTGCTTCCGCTCGCTGCTCGCCCTGTTCACTCTGCCCTGTCAAGCTGCAACATCTGTATAACTGACTTTCAGCCCTATCTCCACCTGATTTGAATACACCAGTCACTGTAAAAGCACAATTCTGCCATCTAGCCAAAATTCAATCTATTACATGTAGAGCTGAGACAACACTGTTGACTGTTGATCACTTGTTCAGAATTTACAGGTATGTATGATTCAACTGATCAATGAGTTCAACATTGAAAGAATAATGTTTACATACAACAGTACAAACAAAGACAGCCGAAATAAAATTACCCCTTTTTTTTTCATTTCAGAAGAGAAGATTGTCTCTCCAAACATCACAGTATACCCTATCTGGGAAAGAAAAAACACACTTTCAACACTCAAGCTCATCTGTTCCTTAAGTGACTTTTATCCAAGTGACCTGACTGTAACATGGGAAAAGAACGACCAGCTTCTAAACGTAAGACAAAACCAAAGAAAGCAGAAGAGTGCGGAGAACACATTCAGTTTCAGCAGTGAGATTGAGCCAAATAGTGCTGACTGGAATGGTGGCTCAAAGTTCACATGCAAATCCATCCACAAAGGCACGGAGCAGAAAGCGTCTACAAGTATTTGTAATGGTAAGTATATGCAACTGATGTCTCTAATTAAAGTATGACTGCTGCATGTGAAAAGAATAAATGTTTCTAGTAGAAATTGCAAGTTGAAATTAACTGGTAGTTATAATATGATTTCAATGGTGAATGCAGAAATGAAAACAGAATTAATGTTTTCTGTCAGTTCTTCCAAACAGTCCCCCATTGGTTCATGTGGAGATTCCCAGCTTTGAGGCAGTGATGAGCTCAACGTCTACAGTGAAGGCTAGATGTACTGTGCACAGTGCCTTTGCTGCCACAGTGAAGTGGTTGATAGATGGGAGTTCTGCACTGAGTAACACTGTGATGCAGGTCCCCAGCACAACTTATATAATCAGCGATTTGACACTTTCCCCAAATAAATGGAGAAGACTCGACCGAGTAACATGCAGAGCAGAACATCCATGCTTCACACCTACTCATACTGAGAAGACAGTGAACGTTGCAGGTGAGTGGACGGCATTAGATCTAAAGCAGGTGTCTTCTTATTGAAAGGGCATAAAATCGACTCAACTTTGTTTCTTGTTCATTATCATCCAGGGCCTGCAGTTACAGATCCAGTGGTGGAGATCAGAAGATCATTCCCAGATTTCCTGAAGGGAGACAGTGCTGTCCTGGTGTGTGATGTCACAAAACTCTCCTCCACTGATCTGTTTGTCACCTTTGAGGCCAACGGTGTTAAGATTTCTCCTAAACAGTATGTGGATCTCCCTGAAGCACCAGGTCCATATTCAATCAGTAGAAGTTTTCCTGTCCCTTCAAATCACCTGAGGAAAGGCAAGAGTTTCACCTGCAAAGTGACCCAAGGTTTCTCCAGGACATTTCCATCAGTATCCACAGTCAATATTTTTGGTAAAACTATTTCTTTCTTCTTTTTATTCTGACAAATACGATGGATAATGTTGTTCTACATTTCATTTATACTAAATACACTGAATAATGCACTGGTTCCTGTCTTATTTAGTGGAGCCAGTGATGGAGCTCCTTCTGGCCCCCAGTGCAGAGTCAGGACAACAGATGTTGTTGTGCACTGGTCAAGGCTTCGACCCTCAAATAAAATGGTCTTCTGAATCTCGGCAAATACGTGAGTCAAAAAGTGACATCAGCATGGATGCAAATGGACGTGTGACTGTGATCAGTCAACTAAAAGTCTCTGAAGCAGAGTGGAAAACAGGGAAGGTCTACAACTGTGAAGTATCTGACAAGACTCTCAAAGACCAGATCAATCGGGAAATCAGCATCTGTTCAGGTAGAAATAATTCAAGGTAGACGACCTCAGGCTATTGAGTGCTTACAAACTGCCATTTATGTTTATTATTGGATTGAATTTGAAGCATAATATCAACATAGTCTTTACCATACAGCATAAAATAATACTGATGATCTAGTTTGCATGTGAATTAGTCTTCCTTCAAACTGATGTTCTTCATACTTTTCATTGTCAGGACAAGAGAAGGTTCCTCCTTTCATTCACGTGGAGACTCCAACCTTTGAGACAATGATGAGTGCAACCTCTGATGTGAAAGCAACATGTTCAGTCCGCACAGTATTTGCTGCCACAGTGACCTGGTTAATAGATAATTCTCCACAGATTAACCCTGAGAGGCAGGTCACCAACACAACTCATATAATCAGTTATTTGACACGCTCCCCAAATACGTGGAGAGGACTCAACCAAGTAACATGCAGAGCAGAACATCCATGCCTCACACAAACTGAGAAGACAGTGAACGTTGCAGGTGAGTGGACGGCATTAGATCTAAAGCAGGTGTCTTCTTATTGAAAGGGCATAAAATCGACTCAACTTTGTTTCTTGTTCATTATCATCCAGGGCCTGCAGTTACAGATCCAGTGGTGGAGATCAGAAGATCATTCCCAGATTTCCTGAAGGGAGACAGTGCTGTCCTGGTGTGTGATGTCACAGAACTCTCCTCCACTGATCTGTTTGTCACCTTTATGGCCAACGGTGTTGAGATTTCTCCTAAACAGTATGTGGATCTCCCTGAAGCACCAGGTCCATATTCAATCAGTAGAAGTTTTCCTGTCCCTTCAGATCACTGGAAAAAAGACAAGAGTTTCACCTGCAAAGTGACTCAAGGTTTCTCCAGGACATTTCCATCAGTATCCACAGTCAATATTTTTGGTAAAACTATTTCTTTCTTCTTTTTATTCTGACAAATACGATGGATAATGTTGTTCTACATTTCATTTATACTAAATACACTGAATAATGCACTGGTTCCTGTCTTATTTAGTGGAGCCAGTGATGGAGCTCCTTCTGGCCCCCAGTGCAGAGTCAGGACAACAGATGTTGTTGTGCACTGGTCAAGGCTTCGACCCTCAAATAAAATGGTCTTCTGAATCTCGGCAAATACGTGAGTCAAAAAGTGACATCAGCATGGATGCAAATGGACGTGTGACTGTGATCAGTCAACTAAAAGTCTCTGAAGCAGAGTGGAAAACAGGGAAGGTCTACAACTGTGAAGTATCTGACAAGACTCTCAAAGACCAGATCAATCGGGAAATCAGCATCTGTTCAGGTAGAAATAATTCAAGGTAGACGACCTCAGGCTATTGAGTGCTTACAAACTGCCATTTATGTTTATTATTGGATTGAATTTGAAGCATAATATCAACATAGTCTTTACCATACAGCATAAAATAATACTGATGATCTAGTTTGCATGTGAATTAGTCTTCCTTCAAACTGATGTTCTTCATACTTTTCATTGTCAGGACAAGAGAAGGTTCCTCCTTTCATTCACGTGGAGACTCCAACCTTTGAGACAATGATGAGTGCAACCTCTGATGTGAAAGCAACATGTTCAGTCCGCACAGTATTTGCTGCCACAGTGACCTGGTTAATAGATAATTCTCCACAGATTAACCCTGAGAGGCAGGTCACCAACACAACTCATATAATCAGTTATTTGACACGCTCCCCAAATACGTGGAGAGGACTCAACCAAGTAACATGCAGAGCAGAACATCCATGCCTCACACAAACTGAGAAGACAGTGAACGTTGCAGGTGAGTGGACGGCATTAGATCTAAAGCAGGTGTCTTCTTATTGAAAGGGCATAAAATCGACTCAACTTTGTTTCTTGTTCATTATCATCCAGGGCCTGCAGTTACAGATCCAGTGGTGGAGATCAGAAGATCATTCCCAGATTTCCTGAAGGGAGACAGTGCTGTCCTGGTGTGTGATGTCACAGAACTCTCCTCCACTGATCTGTTTGTCACCTTTATGGCCAACGGTGTTGAGATTTCTCCTAAACAGTATGTGGATCTCCCTGAAGCACCAGGTCCATATTCAATCAGTAGAAGTTTTCCTGTCCCTTCAGATCACTGGAAAAAAGACAAGAGTTTCACCTGCAAAGTGACTCAAGGTTTCTCCAGGACATTTCCATCAGTATCCACAGTCAATATTTTTGGTAAAACTATTTCTTTCTTCTTTTTATTCTGACAAATACGATGGATAATGTTGTTCTACATTTCATTTATACTAAATACACTGAATAATGCACTGGTTCCTGTCTTATTTAGTGGAGCCAGTGATGGAGCTCCTTCTGGCCCCCAGTGCAGAGTCAGAACAACAGATGTTGTTGTGCACTGGTCAAGGCTTCGACCCTCAAATAAAATGGTCTTCTGAATCTCGGCAAATACGTGAGTCAAAAAGTGACATCAGCATGGATGCAAATGGACGTGTGACTGTGATCAGTCAACTAAAAGTCTCTGAAGCAGAGTGGAAAACAGGGAAGGTCTACAACTGTGAAGTATCTGACAAGACTCTCAAAGACCAGATCAATCGGGAAATCAGCATCTGTTCAGGTAGAAATAATTCAAGGTAGACGACCTCAGGCTATTGAGTGCTTACAAACTGCCATTTATGTTTATTATTGGATTGAATTTGAAGCATAATATCAACATAGTCTTTACCATACAGCATAAAATAATACTGATGATCTAGTTTGCATGTGAATTAGTCTTCCTTCAAACTGATGTTCTTCATACTTTTCATTGTCAGGACAAGAGAAGGTTCCTCCTTTCATTCACGTGGAGACTCCAACCTTTGAGACAGTGATGAGTGCAACCTCTGATGTGAAAGCAACATGTTCAGTCCGCACAGTATTTGCTGCCACAGTGACCTGGTTAATAGATAATTCTCCACAGATTAACCCTGAGAGGCAGGTCACCAACACAACTCATATAATCAGTTATTTGACACGCTCCCCAAATACGTGGAGAGGACTCAACCAAGTAACATGCAGAGCAGAACATCCATGCCTCACACAAACTGAGAAGACAGTGAACGTTGCAGGTGAGTGGACGGCATTAGATCTAAAGCAGGTGTCTTCTTATTGAAAGGGCATAAAATCGACTCAACTTTGTTTCTTGTTCATTATCATCCAGGGCCTGCAGTTACAGATCCAGTGGTGGAGATCAGAAGATCATTCCCAGATTTCCTGAAGGGAGACAGTGCTGTCCTGGTGTGTGATGTCACAAAACTCTCCTCCACTGATCTGTTTGTCACCTTTATGGCCAACGGTGTTGAGATTTCTCCTAAACAGTATGTGGATCTCCCTGAAGCACCAGGTCCATATTCAATCAGTAGAAGTTTTCCTGTCCCTTCAGATCACTGGAAAAAAGACAAGAGTTTCACCTGCAAAGTGACTCAAGGTTTCTCCAGGACATTTCCATCAGTATCCACAGTCAATATTTTTGGTAAAACTATTTCTTTCTTCTTTTTATTCTGACAAATACGATGGATAATGTTGTTCTACATTTCATTTATACTAAATACACTGAATAATGCACTGGTTCCTGTCTTATTTAGTGGAGCCAGTGACAGAGCTCCTTCTGGCCCCCAGTGCAGAGTCAGGACAACAGATGTTGTTGTGCACTGGTCAAGGCTTCGACCCTCAAATAAAATGGTCTTCTGAATCTCGGCAAATACGTGAGTCAAAAAGTGACATCAGCATGGATGCAAATGGACGTGTGACTGTGATCAGTCAACTAAAAGTCTCTGAAGCAGAGTGGAAAACAGGGAAGGTCTACAACTGTGAAGTATCTGACAAGACTCTCAAAGACATCAAAAACAAGACCAAACAGGAAATCAGCATCTGTTCAGGTGATATAAAACTTGAAAATATTGCTCTTGCTCTCCAATACATTTTACTCCAATTCTAAATCAACAGGTTTTTCAGCGGGGATTGCATTTTCTCCATTTAACATCATATTTCTTTTTTTTTGTTTGTTTTTTTAAGTAACTCCACCGTCATCTCAGATTGTTGGCGTATACATTCAGGGACCACCTCTCCAGGAGATTCAGCATAAGGGACAGATGACTATCACTTGTCTTCTGGTCGGCCCTCATCTTAATGATTTCACCATTACTTGGAGGGTGGATGAAAACATACAATCTCCTCAAAACATCCGTATGGAGGCACCAGTAAGTCACAACAATGGGACAGAGACGAAGCGGAGTTTCCTCACAGTGTCAGCGCAGGACTGGGATGCATACAAACAAGTGTCCTGTGAGGGAAAGCATATATGTTCTAAACAGGGCTACAAGGACCATACAAACAAAAGCAGAGGTATTATTACATACATATAAAAAGCAAGTTGATAATGTTCTTTAACTTCTGACTTTAAAGATAAAAAATGTACATTATCCCTTATGTATTGTCTCTGTCATTTCTCCAGAGTTACATGTACCGACAGTACAGGTAGTAACTGTGTCTGAGCCGTCACTATCAGACACCGCCACTCTTGTCTGCTTAGTTTCTGGATTTTTCCCACCTGACATCATAGTGAACTGGAAGAAAAATGGCCTCAAACTTCCATCATCTAATCACGTCAACAGTCCTCCATGGAAAGATGCAGAGAGTGGCACTTATTCAATGAGCAGCAGAATGAGCATATCTCAAACCGAGGACCAAGAAGCCACTTATTCCTGCGTCGTCAGCCATGAATCATCTGATAAACCTTTAGAAAGCACCACAAAGGATGTTTTTGGTAAGAACTGACAGTTATTTTTGTTTCTTCATTAGCTCCTGTCAAGTATCAAACAAAGTCATGAAATTCTATGTATTTTTATATATATATATTATGTCTCTGACTTTACTCTCCAGCCACTGTGACCCCAACTCAGCCGTCAGCCATGTTGCTCCAGGGCTCAAATGAACTCGTGTGCCTGGCTTTTGGCTTCAGCCCGGCGTCTATTAACATCACTTGGTTTCTCGATGAAGACAAGGAACTTTCAGATTATAACACCAGCGAGCCCCATAGAGGTCCAAATGGAAAGTTTAGCATCCAAAGCCGTCTCCGTCTGTCCCCAGTCAACATGTTACCAGGGGCGGTCCACACCTGCAGGGTGGCCCATACAACCATTACCATAGATGTGAACATATCTCAACCAGGTGTCCATTCAGCCTTTGATTCCCATTTCTTTTCTATATATCAGAGACTTTAGTCGCTTTTTCATTGACCCTGGAATTGCGCAAATATAACTTGCACATAAAATTTTACCTAATGGAAAAAGGAAAATTTCACCAAAAGTCTCATTTTTCGATTAAAAGTTTTTGCGCTGGCAAGAGGTGGTTTTTCGGGCATAGCATAAATGGTATATCACGCAAAACTGCAATGGAAAGACCTTTTTTCACAACTAGAGTCAAATGAATTTAAAAAATGGATGTTGACGTACGTTACAACAAGCGAAGAAGAAGAAGCATGTCGCAGTATGTGTGGATGCACCAGGAAACCCAATCATTTTTTTAATTTAGTATGAGATAGAGGAGTAATATATAATAATAATGAATATATCTGTAAATCAACACCATATTTACATTCGTCGCCATGTTTATAGAATGACTTCTCGTGTCATCTCGCAATAATAAATAAATAAATCATCACATTTGTGATTTAATGGAAAAACAGACATTACTCACTTCTGTTTTTTCCACATTTAGTAAATATCAATAAAGTTTTGCGCAGATGTCCAATGGAAAAGCGACTTATGTTTACTTACTTATCTGCAACTTAAAATATAATATCTTTTTGCTGTCAACAAAAATAATGTTTGACTGATCATCACATTGTAATTGTTTCACAGAAAACCTGGATGGGTGTAACCTCTTTGATGACATCATGCATGTAGATACAAACCAAGACATGGGTGTGGAAAGCTGGTATATGGCTTGCTCATTCCTTCTTTGTTTTCTCATCTCGATTGTCTACGGTCTATGTGCTACTCTGGTCAAGGTGAGATACAGACATACTGTGGCAAAAGTGGTATTTCAAAGTAATCTTTTCCTTGGTATAATTGAGTGTCATTGTTCATTCATAACCTAGACCAGGGGTGTCCAATCTTGGTCCTCGAGAGCTACTATCCTGCATGTTTTAGATGTATCCCTCTTCCAATACACCTGATTCAAATGATAAAGCTATCATCAAGCCATTCGAAGCCTGATAACGACCATCCGGTGTGCTGGAAAAGGGAAACATCTAAAACATACAGGACAGTAGCTCTCGAGGACCAGGATTGGACACCCCTGACCTAGATGGATAGTTTCGAAGCTTCTTTCCCTCCTTACACTTGTATCTAAAACCAACAGAGCCCATGCACAAGAATACACACCATTCATTATTAGATCCAACCTACCTTTGGTTAATAAAAGAATAAGTTAATCCATTCCATATATAACAACAAATTAACACCTCACACCCCCTTCGAGGAGCTGAGAGTGAGCGAAGACTTTTATTTGTTCATTAAGCATGTGTTCATGGTTTGATGGAACATATTTAACACACAACTTAAGAGCAGACTACACACATCTCACTCACCCTTCCTGTGATCTTTGGTGCCCCCTAGTGACAGTTCTAGTTTGGTGGAGAACCATGCATCAAGACAGCTTTTGCATTGAAACTGTTTTTATATACGACACAAGACCTGATTTATTTTTTGTTTTTTCCTCAGACGAAATGATGTCAGCCAGAAAAATCCCAGCGTACTTTTATAAATATGGACTGCTGCTGCCTGACTTGTTTCAAAATGAATGCATTTGGATATAGATGTTTGTTTTAATCTTAGATTTTACATGATTACATAATTCCTTAATGTGTAAATTTCTGGAGGTTTTTGTGTGTGTGTGTGGGGGGGGGGGGGGTTTGTTTTTTTGTTTTGTTTTTTTTTTCATTTATAGGTGTGTCATGTTTGCATGAAGAAAAAAGACAATAAAAAAAAGCAAATAAGAACATAAAACATGAGTGTCAATTATTTCGCTGTAAAATCTACATTTAAAACAGGGGAGCTTCAAGTAGTCATCTACATATATATATATATCTTTAAAAAGAAATAATTATTAAAAGGTTTTTATTCTATACAGTGTGATAGGCGTTGTGTTACTTTTTTTTTTTCTTCAACTTTACTGAAAATATATAAGTATACAAAAAAGAGAAATTTTGAACAAAAATCAAGATGTCAAAAGGAAAAAGCATCCAAGCAAATAAAATAATGCAAAGACTTGGAGACACAAAGAAGAATAGACAAATAATAATAAAAACTTAAAATATAAAGATCTAAGAAAAATAAATACATCAGAGAGTAAGTTCAGTCCATTTTAAATAATTCTTTATATATTGCCAGAGTGTTAGTGCTTTTTTATTAAAGATAAATTCCATTGATTTAATATATTTTTGAGACTAAATCAGAAAGACTTTAAAATTTATGTGTGTTTTGGCATATTTATTTTGTGTATGTGAAATTTTCCACATAAAATGGTCAGATTAACAACAAATTCTAAATTATGAATGTCATATCAGTGTTACATCTTGTTACTGCTGTATGTCACACTTGGTTGTAGTTCTCTGTTTTTTCCACAAGAGTGTGACAAAGCTCCACATTCAGCAGCTTAGTTTCACTGTGAAACTAATGTTAGAGTAATTTGAGGATGCTGATGTCTCTGTACTGGATTGCATTATATGATATAGATGCATTTGCTGAATAGCACACATCAGTTCTTTGCATCTCTTCTTTCTATGTACGTACATGCACACTGTAAATGAGTGTCATAAATGTATGCACACTCTTTTGACATAGAGCTGTATGTTTGTGTCTGCATTTGTATACCTTGTGGGTTTAAAGGAATTCACATTTGGGAGGGATGACACTAAGCACATCCAGCCATACTATTGGCTGCCTCTGGAGTGATCTAGCAGTGTGTGCAATCTGATTGGCTAGGGATGCTGTGGCAGCCAGCCCAAATCTGTGACGCTGTTGCTGGGATGGAGTCACAGCATGCTGCTGCCAGTCGAAGTGCCAAGGGGCCAACAACAGGGAAGCAGGGCACCGTGCCCAGCGGGCTGCCTGAGACCGTCTACCAGCCCCTTACCCTCCCACCTTCACTGTGCCAGGCCTCCTACCAGGTCCTTGCTTGACCTCATTGGTGTATCCATAAAACCCGAGACAAGTAACAGTGAAAAAGCTTCAAGTGTATTAGAAATCCTCTGTCTCACTTCAACTTCTGCTGAGGCACCACTGAGCAAGGTACTCAACCAGAAAAGTGTCCAGTGGGCAACAATAAAGAACTGTGGTTTTATTGAGCAGCTCTTGGATTGGAATGTGTTGAACTAGATGTGAGGCCGGTGTTGTGTGGAGAGAACTTAAATGTTCAGTCAGTTTTAAATAAAAATATCTGAGCCCAGACTAGATATACTGGCGTATGTGTAGATGTGTTCTAAATTCAGTTATCAAACTGGAACAATAAACTACATCACAGGTGTCAAACATGCGGCCCGGGGAGCAAATCCGGCCCGCCAAAGGGTCCAATCCGGCCCCTGGGATGAATTTGTGAAATATAAAAATTACACTGAAGATATTAACAATCAAGGATGTTAAAATAATTTTAGGTCTATTCAATCTAAAAATGATCAGACCATTAAAACACTATCGTAATAACCTAGAAATAATCAAAACTGTAATGGTTTCTCTTTGTTTTAGTGTAAAAAAAAAAGTAAAAATACATAAATGTTTACATTTACAGACTAGCCTTTTATTAAAAAAAAAAAAAAAAAAAAAAAAAAAAAACGTGAATAACCTGAAATTTCTTAAGAGAAGTATGTAGAATTTTAATAATATTCTGCCTGTTTAATGTTTTGTGTATTTTTAGATCCACTGTGATCTCTAAGTTGTATAAATGATACATTAAGGTGTAAAATTGTTAATATTGCACTTATTTTACTTAAGAATGTTCAGGTTGTTCATGTTTGTTCATGTTAAGTTTGAGTACAATTCCTAGATGTAAACATTTCCATTACAGAATTTTACTTTTTTCACTCAAAAGTTATTATCCTATTATTTATATTATTATACTGGTCCGGCCTACTTTATGTCATATTAGGCTGTATGTGGCGCCTGAACTAAAATGAGTTTGACATCCCTGAACTACATAGTTTATCCTCTGCCTTAACCTCCTGCAATTTTGTCCTCTGTAGGGGACAAGAGTTTCACACTTTACTTAAAAAAATGTTCCATTATGCTGTTTCCAATTAAGACAATTATTTAAAGTAAAAAAAATAAAAAGCCAAAACTTTTACTTTCCTGGGTCTCAGGAGGTTGAAGTGTAAGCAAGTATTGTTACTGCTTTAATAGCAAGAAATGGGATAAACTCAATGAGGGAATACACTAAAGACTCTTAATAATACTGAACTGGGAGGGAATGATCCAAGTACAAACTGCAGTCCCACTGTGTAACTAAATACTAAACATACACAAACAGACTGATATTGTCTTCATGTTGAACAAAGAGATACTGAACAGAAACTCTTGTTTTTCAGGTCATGTTTTAGAAAAGGACAATACGTGTGAAGACGTGCTTTGCTTATAATGTAAATGACGCAAACAGCATTTTAAGTTATTCTAAACAATTAAGATTTGTACACAGACAGCTTTGTGCTCACTCTTGTCACTTATCTGCTCTGATACACAACATGTACCTTTTCTTAGGACTGGTAAAGTGTTTGGTGATTTTGTTTTTTAATTCTTCAATCTTTGTCACAAAACGATGACACTGACCTTTACAATGGTAAGCACAATGTAAAAAACAAGAGGAAAAAAAAAAAAATCCAGAATTCAACTTTTTTTTTTTACCTGTTTTTTAGCTGGTTTAACTGGCTTTTCCTTGCCCACACCTTCCACTTCCACTAAGTTTCATTAAAATTAGTTAGGTACTTGCATATTCTCTCTGCTGACAAACAAAATTTAACAAAACTAAACCTCCTTGGCAGATGCAATTACAGCAGAGGGCATGAAGAGTTTCAAGGGTTTAAAGATTTCCAGCAGGTGGCAACATTTCACCAAAGTCAATTTGAAATGCACAGTATGGAAACCACAAATGATGAGATGAATAACACTTAAATGTCATGTCCATTCTTTTTCTACATTTTCTTGTTTACTTAATAAAATGCACACTGGCATTTGACATTTTTACACACAGCTATTTTCTCACACACTTAGGAAGACATATGTATGTATAATTACTTGCACCTTCAGGTCCATTCCACTTTGGCTCATTTACTTTATTTAAATTATGCAGAGGTGTTGTTCATTTGCCTTTTAATGATCCTCTAGATGGTAGTACCAGCTCCCACTCTGACTATCAACAGAAAAGACTTTCGAGTATTGGCTTGTCAACTAATGATATTCTTATACACTGGTTAAACAGTCAGCTGGGGTGAATAGCATATATAATGCATTTTCTTTGGAGTTTCTTTGTATGGTTTTCATCTTGTCTGATGACACAACTTTATTGCATTCATCTGACCCATAGAGTGTGTGCTGCATTGACTGTAGTATGTAATATAGTAGAATCAGTCATTTATCTTGAACACTTAATATATTTTACAAAAGCTTTCACAACTATCATGTAAATGTAGGAACAGGATGTGAGCTTAATTTATTATTTCTTTAAATGCATCCAATAAAACCGCAATGGTATATTTATGTACTATATTTGTTGAAAGAGGTTTTTTAAAGGTGCGGGAGACTTTTGTGAGCAATTTTTCATCAAATCTGTAAAACCTCAGTCATATCCTCAGTATCAGGAATCTGTAAGTCTTTCTGTGATTACTCACCTGAAACTCTTGCATTACGGTGAACAATTTCCAAGTACCATCCACCATAAACAAACCATGTGTTTACATTCAGAGCCAGGAGGTAACTTGGGCATCTTCAAAATTTTGTTGCAAAGCGCATTGTGGGAAACAGAGGTTCGCACAGCCACCTGAGTGTGGCAGCTGCTAAAGACACGACACGGAAACGGCAGGAGCTCCCTTCCCTCTATACATATTCCTCCAGCCGTTTCCACGTTTCAGACATTTCCACATGTTTGTTTCATCCATACAGTGGTGGCTGCTTGTCTTTCAGAAAGGGGAAGCTCATTGTTGGCTTACATCAAAAAAAATGTCAAGTTATTTAAACATAAATTCGGCCCTCCGTAGGGCTGCTCGATTATAGGAAAAAAAAATAATCACGATTATTTTAGCAATAATTGAAATCACGATTATTAAAAACGATTATTTGTTAACCTTAAAGTTGTTTATTTTTTTCTAGCAAAACAATGTAAAATATACTCTTTAAACATAAATAAAGCTTTTAACCACTAAAACAAAGTATGTTCACTTTTGTACGAAACAAAAAAATCTTTGAATGCAAATAAGTGTACTGTAAATTCAAGTATGTTTCCTTTTGTAAATAAATAGTGCACTGTAATTAAACTGCTATAGACTTGCCATAGAACTGTAGCAATAAAAAAAAAAAAACCTCACGTAAAGTGCAAATTATAAATTCAAGTATGTTCAATGTAGTATGAAACAGTAAATTCAGTGGCGTGCTGTGAGGTTTCAGTTCAGGCCTTCTGTATACATCAGCCATCTAGAATACGCACGCTAGGGTTATACGGGTTAGGTTAGGTTAATACGGGAGTTGCAGCGTAAAGAGATTCGGAGACTGAAGATTGCATTGCGGGCGAAGTTGTAAACGGAGTTGTTTTTATGTGTTTTAGTTTTTCGTAAGATTATGATAACGGTGGCGGTGGTTAAACTTTAGATGGTTAAAAAGGTTTGTTGTGTTAGTGGTCGGTGCGGACATAACTACGAAACACTTTTTGCACGTGATGTGTTTTTGCTCTTCGTCTTCTTCATCAAACCCAAAGTGATTCCATACAATTGAATTTGACTTGCCTTTTTTGTTTACCAAGCACTTCTGCTGTGATTCTCTTGCCGTTTTTCCAGGTCGCTACGTACAACTTTCCTCTTGGGGTGGACCTGCCGGCTAGCAGGCAGCAGTAGCTTATAGGGGGGCGGGGCAGAGCAGCTCATGGGAGCTTGCGTGCGCGTGAATTAAACAACTCAAAATCAATAATCGTTTTTTCTCGATTATATAATTTTTGTAATCGTTGCGTGTAATAATCGAAATCGTAATCGAATTTCGATTAATTGCACAGCCCTAGCCCTCCGTTACTTTTTAAGAAAATGGTCAGTAACCTTATCGTACCAAGTAAACAAGAAAATGCTGAAATTATGTTAAATTGAAACAAGGAAGTACAATGAGTGTGTTTTATTTACAGTGCAAGAAATGAACAAGTAATTTCGTAGTGGTTTCTCTCTTGATTTCACAGCAGAATGTGCAACGGTATTAAACTGAACTGTGTCAAGTGAAGGAGTAGATCTCAAAATAGCTGTCAATCAAATGGGATTCAGCCTTTCAACTGATCCTCCAATCAGCACGTGGAATCCCAGCATCCAGCCCAGCCGAGCTCCGCCCACAGCTCCATTCACCCCCAGAGACACCGAGCGTCCGGGGGCGGGACAACATCGTGGCATTTATCCAATTACCATCCAGTTTTGAGGCAATGAAAAAAACTGTTCCACTCAGTCCCATTGAAGTGCATGGACGCTGAGCTTCTATGGGCAAATGCACTGAGCAGAGATTGTATGAGAAAACAGCGCAACGGGAATGTATGAGAAGTGAACAACATCGAGTCTGTTGATTTGTGATAAAGCTGATTCTGAACGAACTCATCTGTGAGATGAACGTGTTCTAACACATTTGTAGTCAATGAAATGTCAACACAACCGTACATATTTAACCATTTAATTTTTGTAATTTTAGGGGAAGCCGGGCTTCCCTTGCAGTCTATGAGAAATCACCACTGCATCCATATAATATCAAATGGTCATGCTGCTGCTGCCGATGCAAGTGGCTGCACGAACCTCCCTTTCCCACAATGCACATCGCGACAAAATTCCGAAGATGCCTGAGTTACCTCCCGGCTCTGTTTGTAAACACACATTTTGTTTATGGTGGATGGCACTTCGAAATTGTTCACCATAATGCAAGAGATTCAGGTGAGTAATCACAGAAAGACTTACAGATTCCTGATACTTAGGCTATGACTGAAGTTTTACAGATTTGATGAAAAATTGCTCACGAAAGTCTCCCGCACCTTTAAGGTTAGGGTTAGAGTTTGTCAAAAATGCATGTGTGATTGATGAATAGCTAGGACAACATCATAACCAAGCAGCAGCTGAAAAGAGAATGCAACGAAGGTGTTAAATTCTGCAGTAACTATAACGTCCCCTAGAGGCTAGATCAGGGGTCTGCAACCCTGGTCCTAGAGAGCCACTATCCTGCATATTTTAGATGTTTCCCTCTTCCAGCACACCTGACGGTCGTTATCAGGCTTCTGCAGAGCTTGATGATAGGCTGATCATTTGAAGCAGGTGTGTTGGAAGAAGGATACATCTAAAACATGCAGGATAGTGGCTCTCTAGGACCAGGGTTGCTGACCCCTGGGCTAGATCCAAAGCAGGTAAATCCCCATAGATCCCCATGTTAATATATTTAACTTTACAGCAAAAATAAATAGGTTTACTATGGCGTCAATATGAGGCCAGATAACATTGTACATGTACGTGCAGGAGGCTATTGTAAGCGCAAGTGAAGTTTTGTAAACCAAAAATATATATTTCTTTTTAAAAATGCACCTACAAAACTTATTTTGTTCCTACAAACACATTTTTGACCAGGTTTGTGGAGCTTGGTGCCCGGCTTGGTTCCAAATTCTGCAAATGAAACTGGTTCCGTTTACAGATCTCAGAACTGGTTTCGAGAACGAAACCAACTTCACTCTGCCGTATAATAATAAGTAGTGTTATTACCTCCGCCAAGGAGGTTATGTTTTTGCCAGGGTTTGTTTGTCTGTCTGTCTGTTTGTTTGTTTGTCTGTCCGTTAGTGTGCAACATAACTCAAAAAGTTATGGACAGATTTTGATGAAATTTTCAGGGTTTGTTGGAAATGGGATAAGGAAGAAATGATTAAATTTTGGTGGTGATCGGGGGTGGGGGGGCCCATGGGGGGGGCCACTGATCAGCCTTGGCGGAGGTCTGCGCTCTCAGAGTGCTTCTAGTTTAAGGTGTAATGAGGCGCTATCTGTCCATCACCACTAATATTGCTTCCTGTCTAGGCCAGGTCTGGAAATGCCTCTCATCTAACCACACCCCCACATCAAAAAGAGGCCACAGTGTTTTGTAACCACAGAAAAATTTTGTGAACAGAAAAGTGTTTTGTAACCGCAGAAAAGTTTTGTAAATGCACACAAAGTTTTAGAAAAGAAAGCATATGGAAACACAAAAAACAGGTTTGTTGGAGCATTCTTAAAAAGAAATATATATTTTGGTTGACACAATTTACATATCTGTACAATGTTATCTGACCTCATCTTGATGCCGTAGTTTACAGTCTGGTACAAAATAGATAATAAAAAAATACATTTTCTGAAGTCATTTCCTGCTCCACAGCAACTGCACATGGGGGGAATTTTAATATAACTCACACATAAAGCCAAGAAGTTCTGCATAATTAAAAGAGCGGCCACTGTGGTTGACAGGTGAGTTTGCTTGGTGTGCTGGGTGTGCTTTGATTTAGCTCAGCTATACTAAACAAAAATGTATTTTTATCCCTGACAAGCGTTGTGTTTAAGGAATTACACTAACAACACCATCAGAGGATCCTGTCATGAAGGTTATAATTTTTGATTACAACAACAGTGTAACTTGGCTGCATTGGCTTATGTTAGCATTAATTTGTATTGAATTATATGGTCTGTCAGCTAGCCTGCTAATTAGCTCAGGTAGTAGTAATGGACTATTTGCACAGCCACACTACTTCCTGAACTTCAGGTGGGTCCTTTATTTCCTGTCTTTCATTATTGGACACACTGACTAATCCAGGTGTGTCTAATTAATCAGTGGTCACAACAAGAAGTAGCAGACACGCCTGGATTAATCAGTGTGTCCAATAATGAAAGATAGGAAACAATGGGCACACCTGAAGCTCAGGAAGTAGTGTGGCTGTGCATAGAGTCCATTAGTATATTTATATATTTTGTAACTTGTACGTTGGTGATTGAGGACAACTGTATGTGTTCACATTTATTAAAGTGGAACTGTGTAAGATTTTACTATTTTGGTTCTTCTTTGCTGTTTTTGTAGCATTTTTCTCCATGGAGTTCCCCCTACAGTTTCAATGTACATATTTCCTGTCATAAAACCCACACTTAACCCCCCCCCCCCCCCCCCGACCATCTGCATTTGTTCTGTCGAGTTGAGCTGCTCCGTCGAAACACCATTAACACCCACCTGACCCACGTACTTAACACTAATATCATACAATAAGAACTTCTTTACATTATTATCATATCACGTCAATATTCTACATCTGTCTTTCGTGCATATGTAATTGCTTCCATGCTTACTGCTCAAAAGGCACTATAAAAGAAATATACTTACAAAATATGACACACTTCTGCCTGGGGTAGCACAAATCGATGGGCATAACTGTGAAAATGCTTAGGGGTCATGCGCATGCGTATGCTTACTCAGTAGCGCTAGGGAGCTCCACTCAACAGGTAGGGTGGCTCGACAGGACACCTGTTATGGAAAAATAAAAATGGTGATCAAATACACGACTGGAGTGGAGCGGACTGGGAAACTTCAGCCGCTCATTGAAGTTTTGGATATTTGTTATCACTTCTCAGAGGAGATCATGGAACCGGAGCTGCAGCAGGGGGACATGTGGACAGGAACCCCCTGGCCATCCAGGTGGACGGGTCACACTGACACACTGGTTGTGGGTGCAGAGACTGCCAGTCTGAGGCTCAATCTAGCCACTAGCACCATGCTGCTAATGTTAGCCACATAGCTTAAATAGCTAACAGGCTAACAAGTATCTGCAGCTCCCACCTGTACCAGCCCCCATTACCAGTTAGCGCACTGTGATCCCAGGGCTAACATTTGTAACAACAACAATCATCTAGATTCTAGACCTTCACCTGGACAAGTATCGTACAACACCAGCTAAGATCCAACAGCAAGGCTAATTGTTATGCTAGTCATTATTCAGACGAAACCAATTAGACATGGGTCATATAATGAACTACATATATCTAAAAAAAAAAAAAAACTAGATTCAACTGACAAAATTCTGTGGTTAGTAGTAAAAACGCACTCCTGAGGTGAACAAAGGGTGATGTAGTAAATGACACAAACATATGCCTACATGACACAAACAACCATGATTACTAGTGAGTATGCTAACATCTCTGTTGGCCAACAAGCATCCAGGCATCATTCATTAAATAAGTTCATGAACAAGCAAACACCATTACAACCAATATCATCAAGAGCACAAATCCACTGAAATACATAGAATATAGAGAATTTTTCTCAGTGATACTTACAAGAGCAACAGCAACAATGCCAAGTCTGCATCTGTTTTGATGCTTCTTCTTCTTTCATCTCTCAAAATTCTCCAAAAGCTGGACCGAGGCAGACTCTGACAACAGCCACCTCTTCCTTTTCTCTGCTGGCTCTTCCATGGTGAAGGCCTGTGAAATGGAGGCAAGGCTCACACCTTTACAACTAGCTGGCTGTACCTGGCTGGGGGTGTGTTTGTGTCGTGGTGCCATAAACTGCATTTCTTGCGGGAGATGAGATCTAGGACCACGGGGACGGTGTAGAGAAGTTGCAAGAAGCATATTTGGCCCTACAGACCTCAGTGGAAAGGGGGAGGGCTTCTGTTCTCCCCCTAACAAGCCATTTAACCATCCCAATTACTTTGAAGCTGTTTAATTAAGGTAAAAATTTTGCACAGTTTCACCTTAAGTAGCCAAAATGACTTATTGGCCCTTATGGTACACTGTCACTGAGTGTGATCTGTGTTTTTAGTATGTTTCGGTTTCATCCCTCACTCTTCTCCAACTCCTTCCACATGTTTCCATTAAAAAAAATGCATGACAACAGCCATGTAACACATCTCCAGTCTTCAAAATCACAGTTCACAAAGCAATGGGTGATATCATGGAGGGTTCACACGCTACTTACCTACACCATTTACTGACAGAAAAACGTTTTTGGACACCCAGTGCATTTGTGATATATCACATTAAGAATCACTCTCATGTCATTGAACTCTGCCAAGTATAGTTCCATTCTCAAGGCCCACACACTCCCTTGTACATGTACACTGTTCTGTCGAGGTCAGAACTGGATGTTTCAGCAAAATAATGAAACACATCCAGGGTATGACATGTTGAAACTGTCAAGAATTTAGTTTTGCTGTTTTTTCTTGTTAAACTAAAAAAATAAAGAGAAAAACATTTGTGTTTGTTTGCAACTGCCTTTTGAAACATAAAATGTTTTTTCTGCAGATATTTAATGATAATATCTGATATTGAGTAAAATGTTAGCCTTTCCTCCACTACAGTGTAGTCTTTGGTTTTGACACAGATACTGTGTGAAAGGGATGAACAACATGATGAAGGTGATTATAAAAGTGGTTTGGACATGGCCTTGCTTTGTAAACCTCAGTTCAACATTATCATCACCATGTTTCTGTGAGTCTACTGAACTCTGCAGAAGAAGCTTTCTGAGGCACAACACTGAGTATCAGCAGGATAGTTCTGTCCTGAATATGTTCTGGTTAATTTTTTCAAAAGATTTTCAAATAAAGCTTCTTTTTAAGATGGTGCCACAGTGGAAAAAAAAAAGTTAATATACATAAACTGAAAAGAAACCAAAGAGATGTGGGTTGATTCTGTAAAAAGACCAATGTCAGTTTTAAAATCATAGATGCAGATAACTACAACAAATTATTTACTGCACATTTTCATTTGCCCTCTGATGTATTTGTATTGACAAAAGGGTGACAAGTGTATAGCACAATGAAATGTTGCACTTTGACTTTAAATATTAATGGATTTAAAGTTTACACTAGTTAATTATGTACTACACCATGACCAAATACAACATAGGATTATGAACAACTCCAGCCAATTGTGTGCTTTCCCTCTTTAATTATTAAATTATCGGTAACATATTGTGACATATCATCTGCAACTGCACGACAGTAAATAATGAAATCATTATCCCATTTTACTGTTTTTTCTGGGTTCTATTTTACATATTGGTTCAATACCACACACTTTATCATTAGGTGTAGTAAGTGTTATGTTTTCTAGTCAAAATATTAACCTTTTTGTCAATTTGACAGAATAATTTGACAGTACAGATATGTTTTTGTGGAATAATTTGGAGGATTCTTTCACAAATCCACCCATAACATGATAAATAGGAACATTCTTGTGGTATTTGTATTTAGGAACTGTATGCATCGACAAAATCTTTTAAAATGAATTTTCCTCCTTAACTCTTTGCCCCCCTTTTCTTTGGGATTAAAAAAATGGGTGGAAGTTATTGGTGCATATAGGTTACTTCTTCCCTGTCCCTGTTCAAGTCCAGGTTAGAGACACACCTGTTCAGACTTGACCCTCAGCACTGAGACACTATTAGGTTTTAAAATCTGTAGTCTTTTTATCACTGTTGTTGTGTCTTATTGTTTTATGCATTTTTATAGTATTTGATTAAACTGTTGCTGTCTTGTAATTTAATCATGCTTTAGATGTAAAGCACTTTGGTCTTCTTTATGTTGTTGTAAAGTGCTATATACATTCCGTCATTCATTCATTCATTTATCCAGAGGTCTCAAAACTCATTTTCTTTCAGGGGCCACATTTCAGCCTATTTTGATCTCCATGGCCCGACCAGTAAAATAATAGCATAATACCTATAAATAATGACAACTCCAAATTTTTGTGTTTGTTTAGTGCAAAAAAAAACCCATTAAAACTATGAAAATACTTACTTTTATAAACTAGCTAATAAAAAAAGATGTGAATAACCTGAAAAAAACAAAATTTCTTAAGAAAAACAAGTGCAATTTAACAGTATTCTGCCTCAACTTATCATTTCTACATGTGCATTATGGATCGGATCTACAAAGGACACTAAACACTTAGTAACAGGCAGAAAATTGTTAAAATTGTGCTTAACTTTCTTTAGACATTTCAGGTTGTTCATATTTCTTCAGGTATTCACATTTTATTGTTACAGGATAGTTTTGTAAATGTAAATATTTGTATAATTTAATGTTATTTTTTGCACTAAAACAAAGACAAAAATTTGAAGTTGTTACGATTCACAAGCAAAATGTAATATTGTTTTTTTTTTGGGGTTTTTTTTTACATCAAACTAGAAAAAAATATGGAGTCAATATTTTTTGTAGGTTATTCTGCTGTTATTATTTTACTGTAGATCATATGGTCTGTTGTGGAACCTGAACTAAAATGAGTTCCACAGCCTTGACTGTGGAATTTTGGCACTTTGCAAATTCATCCAAGGGGCCGAATTGGAACCTTGGCGGGCCCGCATTTGGCCTCTGGGACGCATGTTTGAGACACCTGATTTATTCACACATTTATATTAAAAGATCCAAGTATAAGAACATTACATTTTGCATTTATATTATGTGAAAAGGGACCACTCTGGGAAGCTGATGAGCTTTTGAGAGGGGCACAGACACAAAGAATAAATACCACATGTAACAATAACGCAACACATTTTACAGTAAGACAACCCCACCCCCCCCCCCCCCCCCCGGCTTTTCAACCATCCACAGTCTCACACAGTACAGGTTTACATGATAAGCACATTGATCCACAGTCTCACTCACACACACACTCACATACACAAAATAAAATAATGTTAATATTAATAATAATATTAATTCCCCTAACCTAAAACTAATCAAGGCCCTACCCCTAACAAGGTCCAAGTGGTCTAGTCACAGACAGTCTTAAAACAAATTACATATAGCAAAGAAAAGGATTACAGCATTAATTCATATTTGAGGATATTCCAGTGGCAGTGCCTCCTAAATCTCTTTTTAAAAACATGTACAGTTGGAGACATCTTATATCAGTTAAATTTACTTAGGGGGTCAAATGAGTGGCCAATTTTTTGTCAAAAAAAAAAAAAAAAAGTTGTAAGAATTGCATAGCAACTGTGTTGAAATAATGCTAATACATTGTGTACAGACTACTGATATTATTGACAGTGAAGCATATTTTCAGATATATTGGATTTTGAATAGCACGTGTATGTGAAAACTTTTGCTGGTGGACATGACATTACCCATGATGATCTGGTCAGTACCAGTACTTTATTAGTATAAACTTATATACTACTATTGCTAATTCTCCTCTTATTCATAAATGTTAGTACTGTGGATCTAAACAATAACAGCTGACACAAAAACACAAAATGTAGCAGTGGACGGATTAAAACGCATGGGTTGTACGGATCCCATCCATACTGATGCTCGGCAGCCATGTCACCGTTTCCAGAAATGATCCCTGTGCAAAAACTAGTATCAGAATTATTTATTGTATAGTTTATCATCATACTAAAGAGTAAATAACAATATAGAATTGTTTATTTCTTTATAAAAATGCTTATTATTAGAAAACTGTTGATTTAAAAAGTGATGTGTGACATTCTTAATGCATGTATTGGCGTAACATAAGCAGGATGGATCAGCACTATACTCCATATTGAACCTGTAAAATAAAACGTGATATGTAATATATAATCTTGTAAGAAAAATTGGGGAATCTAATAGAATAGAATATTTGTTTTTCAGGTAAATTTCAGTTAAATATTAACTTGGCCATTTGTGACATGAAAATATAGCATTAATTGTGATGAAATTGGACATTTTTTGAGCTGAAAACATAGTTCATATGACCATCAACATGTTGCAACAGAACTGAAATCCTGTAAATTTGCAGAACTTGCATTTACCAACACAAAGTTCCTTTGGGGATTCACTTATATTGATTTCTTATGCACAAGGACATAAATAAGACCTCTAAGCAAATTTAGCCGAAATATACTGTATTATTCCATATCTGCGGACCTTTGCAAACTATACTGAGATTGTACAGTTGAGTTCCTTTCTTCCCTAATATGATTGCTTTTTCCTAGTCTGATAGGCGTGTGAAGGAAGAGAAATTGGGATTAGGTCACAAAGTCTGTAAATAAACTTTGAGTGATTGATTCTTGTATTCCTCTGTTTTATGACAAAGTAAAAAAAGTAAAACCTATGGTCTGTATTAAAATCTGCCGTACTGTCACCGACTACATAGATTTACATAAAACAAAAAAGTCTCTATTCCTCTTTGTTGTGGACACATAATCCAACTAGTGTGCACGGGCTACATCCTGTTGACAGATACATTTTTGTTATACCACAGGTTGTCAAACATGTGGCCCGGGGGCCAAATCCGGCCCGCCAAAGGGTCCAAATCCGGCCTGCGGATGAATTTGTGAAATGCAAAAATTACACTTAGATATTAACAATCAATGGTGTCAAAATCATTTTTAATTCAGGTTCCACATACAGACACATACAGTCCACTTAGATTTGAAGTGGGTCAGACCAGTAAAATATATCATAATAACCTATAATAATGACAACCCCAAATTTTGTCTTTGTTTTTTTGGTGTTAAAAAAGTAAAATTACATGAAAATATTTACATTACCAAACTATACTTTTATAAAAAAATGCGAATAACCTGAACAAATATGAACAACGGAAATGTCTTAAGTAAAGTAATCCAATTTTACCTATATTCTGTCTGTTACTACAGGTTTTTTTGTGATTGCAGTGCATATGTGGAAACAATAAACTGATAAACTGAGTGGGTCAGACCAATAAAATATTATCATAATAACCTATCAATAATGACAACCCCACATTTTCTCTTGTTTTTTTGGTGTAAAAAAGTAAAATTACATGAAAATGTTTACATTACCAAACTATACTTTATAGAAAATGCGAATACTTGAACAAATATGAACAAATGGAAATGTCTTAAGTAAAGTTAATGCAATTTTACCAATATTCTGCCTTGTACTACATGGTTTTTGCGATTGTAATGCATAAGTGGAAACGATAAAACTGATAAACCGAGGACTAATATTGTTAAAATTGAACTGTTTATCTTAAGACAATTCAAATTGTTCATGTTATTCAGATTTTTAAGGGAAACTTTATAGATGTAAACCTGATCATAATAGAATTTTACTTTTTTCACTGTTATTGGTTACTGGTTCGGCCCACTTTAGATCAAATGGGCTGAATGTGGAACTGAACTAAAATGAGTTTGACACCCCTGTCTTATACTAAGGAAGGTTTGTCTATTTGTTGATTAGGATTTCCTTTTTATGTATTGACACAATAGGTTATTTACTGTTACTGCAGCTGTGTGTGCTGCTGTGTATTGTTTCCATATGATGATTAATATCACATATCCTCACTGAGAATGAATTCAAGCGCATAGGCATAAATACATTACATAAATGTCTAGACTATACTGATGAAAACCCTGGAGGTGCACAAGTCTAGCCTTTGCATGTGGTGTACCAGTACGTGTACAGCCTATAATTAGATCTTTTAATGGTTTGTATATTTACACAAATCGACATGGATTACACCATAATGCATATCAGATAGGTATATTAGACAGGTGTTGGAGCACTTTGCATTTTGCACATAAGGTTTTTCTTGTTTACAGCCAACAAGGGTGCGGCTTTATCCCCACTTTATATGCGTGCACCGAGTTCAGTCAAGTTAAAGAAGTACACACACACGCGTCCTACTTTTCCCAATTTCACTCATATGCGGATAGAGAGAGAGGAGGAGGAGGAGGAGGAGGGGTGTAGAGAGGGTGGGGGGTGGGGGGGGTAGAGTTTGTCCATGCAGGCTCCTACTGTTGCTGTGCCAATGCGCAAACAGTCTACGCCGTGGGATAGGTCTCCCCAAATTGAGGCTGCGCTCGAAACGATCATGCGATTGAATGACGAGCGCGTCATGCTTGTCTTCCTCCTCTGTTCTTTGCGATCAGTGGCTCTGTGTTCCGCAATCCCCTGGGATACTGTACCGCCCTCGATGGCTCTGCTATTGGCGTTTATCTCACACTGAATGGCTGCCTGGAGCAAGGGAAGCGGGGAGAAAAGCGGCCGCTGCGTCCCCTCCTTTGAACCAAGGCTCTGCGTAAAACTTCCCAGCGAAGGGGGTGAGTCTAGTCTACGGTGTATGTGTGTGTGTATATGTGTGGGTGTGTTGTGTGTAGCTCTACCCGGGTCGTTTGAGGAGAAGTAGGAGGAGGGGGGAAAGAGGTCTGAGCCGGTATTAGTATTTGGATTGATAGCATAGGTCCAACAGGGCATTTAATTTGGGGTTAAGGCAACCCAGGCGCATAAAAGGGGATGGGTTCATGTTGGGACAGTCCGAAACTCTCCAAACAGTGAAAATGCAGCTTGGGAGTGAAGAAGCTGGGGGGATGGGGAGGAGGAGGAGGAGGTGGGGGGGTACATTTCAAAAGGTATTCTCACAAATATGCGAAAATGCAATAGCAGTCAGGTTTTTTTTTTTCTTTTTTTTTTTTTTTTTTTTTTTTTTTTTTTTTTGGCAGGGCACCCCTTGTGAGCGCCGGTCGTAAAGAATTGTGCCTTGTTATGCTTCCACCCCCGCTCCGTGCCGCACTGGTTCCGTCTGGGCTCGCCCTCAGGGCTGCGTGTCCTGGGATGACCTGTTGATGTCGGTAGAATGGAGAATGGCAGGGGGAGAGATTTCCCCCATCACCAAAATATTTAAATAAGCAACATTTGGGCTTGACAACCCGGCGCGTCGCAGCACGGCTACCTCGTCCGCGTGCAGGCAGTAAGTGTTTTGGTTTTCTAAGTGTGTGTGTGTGTGTGTATATATGTGTGTGAGGAGAGAGAGAGGGAGGGGGAGGGGGGGGCAACAATCGCGGAAATGCTTGACATTGTGCGGCTGTGGGGCTGACTGTGCATGAGGTGGATGGTGCGCCGGGGCGAACCCAAAATATTTAACAGTGCTGTTAGCTTAGCATTAGCCACCTATAGGCCTGGGTATGCGGATGGGGGAGCGCATCTAACATTTCGGTGCGGCTGTTCGGTTTCCTGTACTCTAATGAAATGTCTTTGGACAGTAACACCGCGTTCTGTCCTCTCACCTCACCGGCTTTGCTATCTTATCACCGGCTTTTACTGCCATCCCATGTCACCCCCCCCCCTCTCCTCCTCCTCCTCCGCCCCCTCCTCCTCCTCCTTCTCCTCCCGGTGCCAGCAGACGGTGGGGCACTGCCGGCGGCGGGGGAGACTGGCGCACGGCGCGGCCACACCGGAGCGCAAAAAAAGACAAAAAAAAAAAAAAGCGCTCCAATCTATCTATCTCCTTTTAGGTATTTCACTCAGTAAAGCTCTAGTATAAGTGTTTTTATAAGTTTGACCTGTGATGTTTATTCTCTGTTACATAAGAATCATCATTATCAGGCTTGTGTATGTGTTGGACTCATACACACATACAGGCATGGACACATACACATATGAACCAGGAAATGCCTATAGAGCCCTTGTGTTGCACTTTGCCTCTGCCACTACACACTCATAAGCCACACTGCAATCAGAAACAAGCCCTTTGGTGTTTTCAGAAGGACTAAGCTGAAAAGTAATAATACAGTATCAGATGTGAAATGTGTTGACAGCTGTTCCATCATAACATAACATAACACAAGCTTCTATAATAAATGCAGGCAAACATTTCTTTAAGACCACCATGAAAAATCTATGGACCTTAAGCATGTTGTGAGTATGATTGACCTACTTTCGTCTTGTAGCCTGGCTGGTATGAGTTCTAAGCCACGGGGGTGAGTTAGGGTGAATTTCATCTGTTCACATTGCAGCACTGTACTGTACATTTAATGGAACGCGGACCTGAGATGATCCCTTTTTCTTTTTACAGGCTGCGCTGCCCCTCTTAGTGCATACAGGCACACATGCACACACACACACACACAACCACACACACACACACATAGTCACTTCTCCCTCACTGTCAGTGGCAAACTGTGCAAAACACACCCTGCTCTCAGCCCTGTGTTTGTGTGTCTTTATGTGCACGCATGTGTGCTTACTGCGGCTCGCCAACTGTAAACAACCAGTATTGTTTAATGTCTGGTGTGAGTCAGTGTGCCTTTTGTGGGTTTGTTTGGTTTGTGTGTGCGCATCTGTGTTTTAGTATGAGGGAGCGGGGAGCTTGAGTGAGACAGAGACAAAGAGAGCATTTCTCTTTACCCTGGAGCTTGGCTTGGTGCCCAAATGAAAGGCTTGGATATGATGGGGGCTCACTCCAGCCTTCATCAGTCAGTCACACCAAGTTGGTTGTATGCCTCGCTCAGGGTGGGCTTCACTCACTTGTTCTCACGTACAGAGTATAGTCTTTGTTATGTATGTATGCATGTCGGTGTGTTTTTTTGCAGCCTACTCTCATGCAACACTTTTAAGTGGTATAGCATCTGTGTGAAAATAGCTTTACCAAGGGCCAAGCAGTGCACCCTTCTGTGCAATGCTGAGCCTTATCCTCTGTTACATGTATATATAAACACTTACGACACTTAGAGTTTTTATAGTCAGTGAAATGGCATGTGGGCTTATCAGGTGATCTGTTATTGAATGGCTTTCAGTTACTGTGGGGTAATAGAGTGTAGTTTCTATTATGCAACATTCCAGCACTGAAACTACTTTCCTACAAAAAGGTAATGCATTCAAAATATAAGACATTATAGAAAATTTGGAGGGTTTTTTTCAATAGTGATTGTATAGATTCAGTATCTATGAAACTGCTCAATATGGTCAAGTAGGGCTGAACAATATGTACAAAATTTCATATCTCGATATTCATGGCACATATCTCGATATCGATACGATATGACTACGGGTTTGGTGAAACCAAGCATTTTTCAGAAAATACAAACATCATAATACAACGAATGTGGAAAGTGCAGTTTTTATTTTATAAGAAACTCACTGCCAGTCATCAACATTAACATAAGTATGAATAAATAAATTACAAATCAACCATTTTACACATTTTACATTGTACATGCAGGACGAGCGCGGGGGAATCTATATTAGTTATGTCATTGCTTTTTCGATATTAATATCTTGAATGTTCATATCTAGATATAGATACGATAACACTATATCTTTAAGCCCTAGTGTCAAGCAGCCTGCCCTGTACAAAGCAGAAGGAACACTTTAATACTGACAATTGTCATATAGGAATCCGCATGACGGTGCAGAGCAAAGGGTATATTTATCTTTGACTGTTTAGAGAAGTGAATGGAAACATGCTATGCAGTGTTTGTCAGGCCCACACACTTTTGCACATCGAATAACAGAGTAGACCCAGTTATTTAAGGACGCAGGATTTTATAGCTCATGAGAAGACAGAAAATTAAAACAAGCTTTTACTGACCCCGGTCCTGGCAGTAACAACTACTGCATTACTGGGGTGATGTAAGGATTAATGCACTGTAGATTATCCAGAAAGCTTCAACAAAGCCTTATTTCAAATATCATATAAGCTTGTTCAAAGAGCTCAAATGGGCTGGAACTGGGGTGTGGTTTTAGATGAAACTTTCAGCCATGTCTTGTGTCCAAGAGTGCAACAATCCAACATTTTTAGTTGTTTTGAAGTTTGTTTTCCTTAATGTTTTGTCTCTCATCTCATAACTTTGATAGCACAGGATGAAACAGTGTGTGTGTGTGTGTTGTGAAAGTGGTCTAACCAAGTTACCAGGTCGCATGATGATTATGATAAACAGTAACTGTAACTGTTGAAGGTGAACACAGTGTTTAACAGATCAGTCAAGGCAGTCTCTATGCTGTATGTTTTAGGTGGAAAATCTCAGGTAGTCATCCTTACAACACGATGACAGCCTCTGCAACTGAGATGTAATTTTTAGCTGAACAATTTAGCTTAGAAAAACAAATCAGATCCAGCTATTTAATTAACTCTCTTATGTTACATGTGTGCATATATCTGGCTGTTATTTGAGCTGCGTGTTTTTGTTCGTTCCTTTATGTTGTTAGTATCCATTGAAGCAACTAAAAAATGCACACAGTTGTTGAGGTATCAAAGAATAAAACAACAGTGTGAGTGAAGTGAAGTAAACTGAACCAGTGTTTCCAACCACTGTTTTATGCAGAGTTTACAGTCTATGGATGAGGTATAACTTGACTGCTTTCTCTTGTGCTCATTCTTTTTTCCCATTTGTGTTTCTCTCTCCCACTAAGACCCTTTGGTGGTGTGCGAGTGGCGCACCATGGCCCAGACCCTCCAGATGGCGATCCCAAACTTGGCAACAATGTTTTAGAGTGTCTGAATGAGCAGCGTCTGCAGGGCCTCTACTGTGATGTCTCTGTGGTTGTCAGGGGCATGCCCTTCAAGGTACGGAAGAGCAAGTTATATACAGTCTATACATTCAAATAAATTACTGCTGGGATGATTTGAACAGAGTGAAAAGCCTTCTGTTTAACCTGATTATGCATCGACACAGCAAAAAATCAAAATCTTACAAGTGTATTGGTGGTCAAAATATCTCATCACACTTAAAATAAGGACATAATCACCTAAACAGTAACTTTTCAGTGAGATATAAGAACTTATTTTTTAGACAATAGATCTTGAAAATCTTAACTTCTTTCACTTGTTCCATTGGCAGATTTTTTGCTTGAATTAAGCAAAAAAAAATCTTGAATAAAGCAAAAAAAAAAAAATCTGCCAATGGAACAAGTGAAAAGTATCTTTGTAAGATTTCTTGAAATAAGATTTTCAAGATCTATTGTCCTAAAAATAAGTTCTTACATCTCACTGAAAAGTTACTCTTTAGGTGATTGTGTCTTACTTTAAGTGTGATAAATATTTTGACTAGAAATGAGAAAAATACACTTGGTAAGATTTGGATTTTTCCAGTGAAGGTTGTGACCTTAAATATGGAGAAATCTTTTTGTTAAAGTTTGTTAAGAACAGCTTCGTTTCACTAACTGACTTCGGATCTTTATTGTCATATTGAAATGATATCTATTTCTAAATATATTTAAAATAACGCATGTCTTCATATTAAGGACTCCTGCATGGTGCATTTTGTGTGTTAAAAACAAACATGGCTTATAAGTCCTGAATTGAGACCTCTACGTCAAGAATTGTGATTTTATTTATTATTTTTTAAAATTCGTTATCGATATGACACTGCTAATGGGACCACTTTACTTATCTTTTGTCTTAGGCTCATCGAGCTGTGCTGGCTGCTAGCAGTTCGTATTTCGGGACCTTTTCAGCAACAGCAATGAGTGGAGGTGGTAGCAACAATGAGACGAGCCCAACCGTCGTGGAGCTCCCACCGGCTGTGCAGCCACAGAGTTTCCAGCAGATCTTGTCTTTCTGCTACACAGGCCGTCTCAGCATGACAGTGGGGGACCAGTTTCTTCTTATGTACACTGCTGGCTTCCTGCAGATCCAACGATTATGGAAAAAGGCACCGAATTCTTCCTCAAGGTAAAGCTACTTGGAAAAGGGGGGCCAAAAATTTTCTATTGTAAACAGAAAACAAAACAGTTGGGTCTTAGGGCTATTTTTTTTTTTTTTTTTTTTTTCATAACCAGTTCATTTATTTATTTTTCATTCCCATAGTGGAAAGGTTTATTTTCAATTGCAGGAGAGGAAGTTTAGACTTTATCAAGTAGGAGAACTGTAGTCTCTGTCTTTTGACTTTACTTGAGTGAGAAATAGTTTTAGTGAAAGTTGTCAAAGGAAATATCAGTCACACTGACTGAAAAAATGCTATTTGTTTTCAGTGATTGAATTCCATAGATAAAACAAATCCATATGTATTAAATGTATTAAGCAATAATGTTTTTATTATTGTAGAAAAAGAAGTTTTACTAGTAAACTCATTTGTGATCTTGGATATGCAATCAGTTGGAATTGATTTTAAATGTAGATTTCATTCAGAGGTTCATTTTGGTTGAAATAGAAAGTGTCCATCTGTAGTGGAGCATATATGTTTTATAGATATCTTATGAGGACCTGCTGAACACACTGTTGCCCCATAAATGATGTGATAGTGTGTTTTATTCTACATAGATAAAGTGTAGCTGGGCTCAGTATGCAGTCATTGCACCTGGTCAAGGTGATTACTGATGTGAATGAATAGGAAACAATAGAGGAATGTGCCTGAGGACAACATTTTCCATCTTTATGGACAGCAGTGTAGTTAAAGTGTTCTGAATTGGACCTAAAACGACTGGAAACTGAGCAGCAACCATCACAGAGCTCCACCACTAGCATTGCAAGACTGTAAATGCACAGCATCAGCACATCCATGTGTTCACAAAACACTGACAACATGGTGATCTTTGCATTTATTTTTAGGTTTCCTCTCCCAGCTGTGACTCTCAGGGCCTTCACGTAGAAGAGGCCCCTCCATCTGAGCCCCAGAGCCCTGTAACGCAGACCAGTAACAGTGCAGCCCGGCCCTCTTCCTGCCTGACACCACTACCTCTGGTATCACGGGTCAAGACCGAACAGCCGGCCGGCCAGCCGGAAGCATCCACTCCGTACTCTGTGGTCTGCACTCCTGTAGCCAAGCGGCTTATGGAGGGTGGGGAGCTGCAGAGATGGAGGTTGGGGTAGGCTCAGGGAGTGGGGGTGGGGCCAGGAAGGCAGCTCGTTATCCCAGGATGCAGTGCGGGGCAGTGCTATCCAGAGCCCGGAGCCCTCGGACTGGCCATGGGTATAGGTAACACCGCAACCAGCTTGGCAGGGAATGGTGGCCACTGGTGGGTCCGAGCGGCAACGGCAGCACCAAAGGGAGCTCTGCGGCATGGTGTCGGCATGTCAGAGGGTGCAAGCCCCGGCACCTGAGCACCTACGCCAGTGACTCGCCCATAAGCTACCACGATGATGAAGAGGAGGAAGAATGGACAGAGTGAATGTGCTGAGGAGCAGTACAGGCAAATCTGCAACATGTTACCATGTACAGCAGGTTGAACATGGGAGCTGCAGGTAATACACAGCATTCTGTACTTTACTACTGTTCACGCTATGAGTTTACTCAAAGAAAATAACATCCACATTACTGATAATATCTTGAACATTTACTGAGATAAATACCAACTTAAGTACTGATCGTCACAGCAAATATTCATCTTCAGAACTGTAACGCATCAAAATATTGACAAAAAAGCACAAAATCTGTTAACCATATTTAAAAAGCAAGGGTAACTTAGTCTGTGATATGTCAGTGATCAACACTGATTTTGCAGAATTTCTTTTTTTTTTTTGTAATTATCTTTTTATTATTATTTCTTCAGTCAGCATCATCTTAGCATTTACATCATGTACATGACTTCTATGTATGTAAAGAAAAAAAAAAACAAAACAAAAAAAAAACAAAAACATGGGGAGTATTGACAGAATAGTACAAATATACAAAGCAACCCGAAATATAGTTAAAGGGGAAATAACCACCTATATTTCACATTCCATTCTTTTCCCCTGTATATGATGAACATTGAGCATTTAAAGTGTAGCACAAACCCAGGGTTTACATGGATCATACGCACATTACTCTGATCAAGTAAATCCACTCTCAGTAGTCTTATAAAATCAACCCAGTTTTTCCAGTACTTGTGTGAATTTGTTTGAATCAGGTCTGACAGAGAAAGTCAACTTCTCCATCCTATAAATGTTCATCTATAACCTCTATCCAGTCCTCCATTTTCGGCGCATCCTTTTTCAGCCACTTCCTAGTGATGGCCGTTTTTCCTTGCTACGACAATATTCTGAATAGATATTTATCCTGTGAATTTGTTATCCTCCGGTTCTCTTTCCCAAGTATATAGATTCAAATGTGAATGGAAATTGACTTTGAAATTTTCTCCATGCTTTTCTTCAAAGCCTTCCAAAAAGGCAAAATATAAGGGCAGTCCCAAATATATGAAAATGATTGGCTTTACTTTCACCCATAAGAATTTCTTTTTTTTGTGCCATGTCAGTTTGATAAAGACAAGCCTCTATCCTTCATCTTCTATAGCGATACTGTGCATTAATATTATTTTATAGTACATAGTAAAATCTTCATTCATCGACCATCAGTCATCTTACATGATGCTATGTTCCTAATAGAAAAATATAATTTCTATCTAACAACCTTACACTCATACTCACACATAGATGGAGAATACAGGTGAATATTTCCATTACACAGCAGTAGGATTTTCATTCTCCTTCCTTCTGGTATCTGTGCGTTATTGTCTTGAAAGTCCCCCTTTGCTACATGAAAGAACAACCTCTGAGCTGCAGCTACAGCCTAAAAATGGCAAGGTTTGACAAAGACACACATCTTTTTATGTGCTTTTTTCTTTTGCTTGGATTCAGTCTCTAATCCCACAGCATTCTTCTTCATGTGCACTGCTGTTGCATTATGTGCTCGGTGCAGTTCAAGAACTAGCCAAACAACTCCAAAAACTTACACCCCTTTTCCAGACCACTTTTGTTAAAGCTCTGGCAATGGCACTAACAAAATGTGGAGGTAGTCCTGGCTCTGTGAGGGTAACGCATACCATATTCCAACATCTATGTTAATATACATGCATCATCATTTTAGACATACTCTAGCTGCAAGACGATCAGTGCTCAGGAAACTGTCATGTATTTGCAAACATGAAAAAGTGGCTCAATCTGAGGGACAATATTAAATGGTTTCCTTGGAGTCAGTGCTCTTATGTTGTAATGGCTGATCAAAATTGCAGTTTTAATGGGTTTAAAACATTTTTGTCCATGAGGAGCTTAGATAATATTTTTATTAAATTTCCCTAGTCAAGCAAAAGGATTGTCTGTAACTGTAAGAATAATAGCATTTGTTATATGGTCCAAGTTTTCCGCCCACATCCCTTAATCCCATATCTGATGTACTTCTGGTTTGAACAGGCATTGTGCTACACACTCATGAGGACCTAACTGTTATGTCTTTGTGTTAAAAGCGATCTAGTTTTGTTCTAATTTCACAGTTTGGTTTTTCTCCAGCAGCTGGCGAGCGTGTTGAGGCGCTTCCAGACCACACAGAGACGCGTGGTCGGATGCGAGGCCGTGATCTTACATGTCTACCTGCAGAGCTCATCGCTCAAATAGGCAACCGCTGCCATCCCAAACTGTACGAGGAAGGAGACCCTGCTGAGAAATTAGAGTTAGTCTCAGGTATGTCCATGTGTTCTGAAAAACCTGTCACTACAAAAGACACAAACTGTCTTTTTTTTTTTGTGTGTGTGTGTGTGTGTTTTTCTCAGTCATTGCTAACATTTAGAGGTGTACAGTCTTCCTCCAAATAAAGACTGGAATTCAGGTACAAGCTGGATGTTGAATAAAGGCCAAGGATTAGTTTAGATGAACAGATAAAGACTGGCTCCAAACTGCAGGTCTGGGTAGAAATTAAGATGGTGCTTGTCATTGAATGTGCTGCCAGTTGAGCATCATTTACACTTGTACAGGTTTGAGGAAGTGAAATATAATTCTTCTCCTCTATGTCAAACACACTGTCTGAAGAGTTTTTATTGACAGTCAATCACTATAGATGTGCATGTCTTAAGCCTGAACTAGTATACCTTAAAGACCTGCTGCACATTCACACAGGATGAGTAACAGCTGTTTTTTATTATACTAATTTTTACACCAGATCCAATGTTGATATTTGATATTTTCTTCTCTGAACGACTTCAGATTGCTCCTGAGGTGAATGAGTGTCCATACGATACTGTGACATGCATTGGGACTAATATTGTCAAAGGACCTCTACAGTCGTGGAAAAAATCATTAGACCACCCTTGTTTTCTTCATTTTCTTGTTCATTTTAATGCCTGGTAGAACTAAAGGTACGTTTGGACAAATATAATGATAACAACAAAAATAGCTCATAAGAGTTTAATTTAACTGCTGATATCTAGCCATTTTCCATGGTTTTCTTGATAATAAATAGTGCTGTCAAACGATTAAAATTTGTAATCAGATTAATCACAGGGTTGCTGTGGATTAATTTCGATTAATCACGATTAAATATTCATTTCTAATCTAATGAGCAAACAGACTCAAGTAAGAAATGAATATAACACTTAACGTGTTTATTAAACACCTTTAACAGTTTCAACAAAACAACTTGAAGCAATTGTTCCATCTTTTTTTTTACTCATTTTTCCCATCCCGAGGGCCAACATGCTGTTTAGCGTCCTCCATCTTTGTGGGTTGGTTCTGCTGTCTGTCACTACTAGATCAACTGCCCATTTGCACATGCGCGATGCTAACTCTACTTGGACAAACTGTCCCAAAAAAAGGGGTTGCCAGAGATGTTCAGAATCATTATGTGCTGCAGATGGGTTAATTGCGTTAAAATTTTTCATCAGATTAATAATTATGATGGATTATTTCGTGTTAACGCATTAATTTTGACAGCCCTACTTGATAATAACCAAAATCACTTCAGTTCTTACATCAATAGCTATGGCATTTTACTGCTAAAAACAGTGCTTTTAGGCATTACATGTTTTCTTTTCTGTCTGTTTTAGTCACATGATACACACAGGAGTTAGTACTTGATTGCATAACCATTGTTTTTAATGACTTTTAATGGTCTAATAATTTTTTCCGCATCTGTATGTTTGCTGAAAAAGTGTTGCATATTTGTGGAGGAATTTTTACTTTACAAATGACAGACATTGCAGATTTGCACAGGATTATGACTGGAGAAGACCTCTGCAATTGTTACAAACTACCAGAGATCCACAGGTAATAATAGTCTGGTGTAAAATGGGCTTTAGTACTGTGTCTCTGTCAAACTGTACTTTTGTAGAAACTTGCTAGCACTACAGAAAGGCTAAAGCCCCTGTCACACAAGACTAATAATATCTGTCAGTTAATTTGAAGTAATTGTGGAGGTTGTCTGTGATCATAATCCTGTGTGAATCTGCCATGTTTGTAATTTATAAAGAAAAAAATCCACTTCAAATTTTTAACCTGATTTCACCAAAAACACACAGGTTTAGTGATAATATTGGTTCTGTGCGAATCCACACCTCTGATTTAGTGAGATTTTTAGTGTTGTCTGCATATTTTCTGGGCGATGGATGCTGGTGATCATAAATGAAAGTGTCTGAAATGTTTTGGGGTGGAAAGTCAGAAAATTCATGTCGGGATGTTGCATTAATATTCACTGAAAGAGCAAACTTAAATCCTGAGTGATGTGAAAAGATGATGAAATGGAATACTCTTCAGTCTTTTCAACAGTTACCTGTTCGCTGTAAACCTTGACATCAAAACCAGGGAATAACGCCAGTAAATTTGAGTGAAAAACAGACTTTGCTCATCCTCTGTGAATGCGCCACAAGAAATACAGATAAGGGGGTGGTTAATTTCCAAATCAGCAGAGATCCACAGATTGTACTAGTCCCATGCAAATAGGGAAGACTAAGTAGAAGTAAAGGGTTTCCTTCCACTTCCAAAGCAAGAGGATTGAAACTGTTTAGTACACAAAGACTGGAGTGGATCAGACAAGGTATAATATAGCTATTTCTGCATCAAACAGAGGAAATTAGAAATTAAATAGAAACCTCTTTCAATATAGGCCTGGTACCCTCTGCAGCTGAAGCAAATAAACCATGGCTAATATTTGAGGAAATAGAATATGTCATATATATATATATATATATATACATATATATATTATATATATATATATATATATATATATATATATATATATATATATATATATATAATATATATATATATATGTAGTCTACTTAAGAGAAAGGAGTTGTTGTTAAAAATACAACAACAAGACTAGATTACAACAAAAACCTTATTCATTTGAACTAATCAAGACAAGGCCAGTGACAGTGATCGTGATTTATACACACAGAGAGTGAATGCTAAAAGACTGGGCTTGGCACTGGCATGCAGATTATGCAGCAGTACCGCACATGTGACTCAGTGTGTTTATGTCACAAAGATCCTGTGACTATGTCTATGTTATCTTAGCAGCAGGGTTACATACCGTAAAATATATTGTGTGACAGAGACTGAAAAGACATGAATAAAGATGGAAAGGAATTAATAAAAATCAAGTGGCAAGAATGTAAAGGGAATGCTGTCATAAAAATGGAATGTTTGGTTATTTTGTTCTTTATAACAGATCTTTTGTAGAGTGAGGAAAGGGGACAAAATAGTAATGCAGAAAATAGGAAGAATTTAAAGGTTGAATATAATAGATTTGTGTGTTTTGTGCGCTTACTTGAAGTTTGTGTTTGATACTAGTTTAGCTTTGAGCCAGTCGTTTGTTAACTAACAGGATTCTTGATCATAATTCCCAAAAGGATTCTGTTGGGTTTCTGTGAATTGGCTTAGAGTCTGGTTTTGACCAACTCTATATATAAAGTGTCATGAGATAACTTTTGTTGTGATCTGGTGCTATATAAATAAAATTTGATTGATTGATTGATTTGATTGATTTTCCCCTGTAAGTCGCTTTGGAAAAAAGCATCTGCTAAATGCATAAATGTAATGTAAATGTAACATCACTGCAAAGTTAATGATACAAGGTTATTTTCGTTTACGAAAACTAACGAAATGACGAAAATTAGAATTGAAAAAAACATTTGTTAACTGATATAAATAAAAACTGTAATTAAAAGAAAAAAACATAACTGAAACTGTATTGTGTGCTTACAAAACTAACTAAAACGTATAAAAATTATGGATAAAATTCCCTTCGTTTTCGTCTTTGTCAATGTCGGATTGATATGAAAGCGACTTATTTCGCTTGAGCAATTTTAGCTAGCAGCACCATACGACACTTCACAGCCCGTCACTTCTCATCACTTGTCGTTTACAGCCATCTTCTTGTCCGAACTCTACCTGGAAACATGGAGACTAAAGCTGGGAGAAAGCAGCAGAGTCCTGTATGGGATTTATTTGAATACGACGGAGGAGAACAGAAAAGATACGACAAAACTAAAATGAATACTAAAACTAAACTAAAACCAAGCATTAAGAAAAAAATGAAAACTAATTAAAACTGGCAAACCTGCTCTAAAAATGAATTAAAACTAACTGAAAGAAAAACAAGTCAAAACTAAATAAAACTAAATTATAATGAAAATCCAAAACTATTAGAACCTTGTAATTATAGCTATTTTTGTGCTATGAACTGGAGCAAATACAGTCATTAAGGGTTTTAGCAGAAAAGAAAAACCCCAGTATTCTATACAGAAAGTTCCTGGTATAAAAATGTAGGCTTAAAAATGGCGTTACCTAATGTCGACTAGCCCCCAGAGACTCCAACACAAAGTCCACCTAAGAACAGAAGCACACACAAATCTAACCAATTGTACCTTTAAAATTGAAGACAAAGAAGATATAAGCAGAAACTTGAAACTTAGGCACAGCTACTTATTTTCATTTCCTGCAGTGTTTGACATGAAACTGCAATTCCAATTATTCCAATAAATGTACTTTTATATGGTCTGCAAAACCTAAATCATAGGTAAAAGTATCATAAAGTGAGATATTGCTGTAGGGTCATTCCATGGCAATTCAACCTATGGTCCCCACATGACCCCCTCAGATAATTCTGAAAAAATTCACACCAGTTCTGGGAAATCTATAATTATTCTATCTGAACCATCATGCAGTTCCACACCCTAGTTCAAATATCTCAAGTATTATCATAACTTGTGCAATAATCAATGCCATTATACTGTTAAAAATGCCATTTACACCTACATTTGTATACAATTTGAAGAAAATATAGTCATGCAGTGAAAAAAATATTAAAAATAGAACCAATTCTATCCCAAAGCTAAAATTCTGTGCACAACATCTTGAAACATATGTGAAGACATGGTAAAAATTTCAAAATTTTCATTAACTGGTCACATGGTAATATGGGTGCTCAAATAAAGAGTATTTTTGTGAAAAATTGAAATTGACCCATTTTATTCATTGCCTCACAGCAACACTTTTCATTGAAATGTAGTCTTTTTGCAGTATATTGTTGCATCTTGACTATAAGAATCCATGCAAAAAAACTTAGGTCTCTACAGTCATCCATTATGGCACAGTGCAAGCCTGAAGAGAGAGGGCATTTGGAAGAATTAGCCTTTTGGCCTGATTTCAAGGCCTCATGGACCAAACATGAAGGCACCTATGATTATTTTGATGCAAAATATGGTCTTTTAGGGGGATTTCACCCCAGACAGTAAGTTTCAGCAGTGTGGCTTGAATACCTAAGGAGATATAGCTCCTCAAAGTTGGCCAAAAAGCAAATTTACAAAACTTAAGAAAAAAAAAACAATTTTCTATTACAGATATGACATTAAAATTCTGGATGTGTTTATTATCTGGTAGGTGAACAAGTGTGTATTTTTTCAGAATTTTCTGAGGGGGTCACTTTCTGAAATCTGGTTGATTTGGGATGGAATGACCCAGTAAATATCTTGCCCTTACTTAAGATAAAGTAAAAATGCACATAGGTAAACAATGGCGACTGTGTTTGTTTGTGTGTGGATGGCTGATTTCCTTTGCATGTGTATTTCCAGGTACTTCTGTGTATATATCGCGGGCCCAGCTAATGAACTGTCATGTGAGCGCAGGGACCAGACACAAGGTGCTGCTGAGGAGGCTGCTGGCTGCCTTCTTTGACAGGTTTGTTCCATCTGTCAGTGTCTGGGACTATTTCTGCTCATGTTTGCTAACTTTACATGAAAGACAAACACTCAGTTTTAATATAGAAATTAAAGTACTTTTTATCTGCTGGCACTGATGGCAGAAAAAAGCAACTATTTTGGTTTTCTTCTGTTCTGTGCAACTCACTCTTATTTTGATTCATCAGGAATACTCTGGCCAACAGCTGTGGAACAGGCATCCGCTCATCCACCAATGACCCGAGCCGCAAACCCCTGGACAACAGAGTGCTGCATGCGGTCAAATGTAAGCATATATACATACATACAGTCACGGAAAAAATGATTAGACCACCCTTGTTTTCTTCACTTTCTTGTTCTTCTCATTCTCATTTACACTCGTACTGGTTTGAGGAAGTGAACTGTACAATTCTTCTCTGTCTGAAGTGTTTTTATTAATATTCAGTCACTATAGATGTGCATGTCTTAAGCCTAGACTAGTATACCTTAAAGACCTCTTATTCATTTACAAATTAAGTCACCAAATCTGTATTTTATGCTGTACATTCACACAGAATGAGTGACAACTGTTTTTTATCGAATCCAATGTTGATATTTGATATTTTCTCTCTCTGAAGGACTTAAGATTGCTCCTGAGGTGAATGAGTGTCCATACTATACTGTGACATGAGCCTCATGTATTATTTGATTTGCATGGAACTAATATTGTCAAAGGACCTCTACAGTCACGGAAAAAAATTATTAGACCACCCCTTGTTTTCTTCAATTTCTTGTTCATTTTAATGTCTGGTACAATTAAAGGTACATTTGTTTGGATAAATATAATGATAACAACAAAAATAGCTCATAGTAGTTTAATTTCAGAGCTGATATTTATCCATTTTCCATTTTTCTTGACAATAAGCAACATTACTTCAGTTCTTACATCAATATCTATGGCATTGTACTGACAGAAACAGTGCTTTTAGGCATTCCGTGTTTTCTTTCTGTCCGTTTTAGTCACGATACACCTAAGAGTTAGTACTTGATTGCATAACCGTTGTTTTGGATGACTTTTGATGGTTTAATAATTTTGTCCGTGACTGTACATACATGTGAGACCAGTCACATCCTTTTTAGCAGAGAAATCATTTCTTCAGGTGCAAGTGAAACATTATTTCCTACCTCACACCAAGGTTATAATAGTTTTGGATTTTTCATTATAGTTTAGTTTTATTTAGTTTTGACTTTTTTTTCTCTAATTCAGTTAGTTTTAATTAGGTTTTAGAGCAGGTTTGCTGGTTTTTGTTAGTTTTCGTTATTTTCTAAATGCTTAGTTTTAGTTTAGTTTTAGGTTTTTTTTTAATATCTTTTATTTTCTTCGCCATCGAATTCAAATAAATCCCAGACAGGACTCTGCTGCTTTCTCCCAACTTTAGTCACCATGTTTCCAAGTAGAGTGGGGACGAAAAGCTGACTCTAAACGACAAGTGACGAGAAGTGATGGACCATTAAATATCATATGGTGCCACCAGCTAAAATTGCTTGAGGGAAATAAATCGATTTCGCATCAATCTGACATTGACAAAAATGAAAACGAAGGGAATTTTATCCATAATTTTATTCGTTTTAGTTAGTTTTGTAAGCACACAATACAGTTTCAATTAGTTAACATTTTTTTCTTTTAATTAGCTTTTATTTATTTCAGTTAACGAAAATGTTTTTACAATTCTAGTTTTCGTCATTTTGTTAGTTTTTGTTAACGATAATAACCTTGCCGCACACATATGTTAAGGGTTGACTGTCATATAGTGAGTAAAGTAGTAACTCACAATGACCACTAGATAGCAACATTTATCCTCTTGTCAGGAGCTGAATGTATAATGACTAAATATATGGACAATATAACAATTGTGTAGAATTTAGACGCTAAGTAAGGGATAATGCACTGGTGATTACCACATGATAGGGTGATACAGAAATTGCAAGTTGTTGAATTCCGTCACTGATCAGTCAGATTTTTGCAAAGCTGTGTCGTAACAAACAGGGACTGGTTCATTTCTACTCCTCGGTAAAATGTGTGCTGACCTTGAAGATTATATCTCTATTCACTCAGGTCTAGTATTACCTGTGGGCCTGGTTTGATTTAGAAACTGCACACCCATCGTCTTTGTTTCATACGACGCATTTGCACAGGAAAAGCAGCACTTGTGTTTTACTGACATTAACCACTGGATATGATGCAGAGGCTCAGTATTAATAAGCTGTTGAGCCTGTTGAAACATAAACAAAGTTCATTACCACACAGGACCATGCATATCATTCATCTCAACAGAAATGAAGGATTTCAGATAAAGGCTTCTTGACTTTGTGCCCAGAATGCTCTGCAAACTTTGCAGAGATCCTCCAAAACCACAGAGATGCTGATTCATACAGGACTAATATTATCACAGGATGTCAGTAAAATATGATAGGTAACACTGGTGTACAAGGGAAATGCCTGCAGAATTAAAGTTGTGAAACTTTACCAAGTTTGAGTCACTAAACAAAGAAAAAATAAGTACAAAAAAACTGGTTGGTTGTAGTTGCCAAGACACAGTCTTGGGTCATGATGTGAAATTTTTCGAATTAATGAAAATCTAGATCTACTTCAAAACACTGTCTGCACATTACCGAACATTGACTTTACAGGTTCTCTCTAGTGTAAGATTTATACATCGTGTATAAATGTACATAAACCAATATATATGTGTAATAACACTTTATCCTATACATTAAAAACATGGATTAACCAGCACTTTTGTCACTTTTATTTTCTAATTCATCTTATTAAACTAAGTAAGATTTAGAAATCTCTGAGGCAGATCATTTCTAAAATATTGTAGACCTTTGATAATATACAGTGGAATTTTTTCTCTAAAAAGGAAGCGATTAAGATCACAGACAATTTTTGCAAGTGCTACAAATGACTGCACACAGCAGGACATGCTTTTAAAATACCCTTTGAGATGTTCCATGTATAATTCAGTTTCAGGAGTTTTCATTTAATGCATCACTCCCTGTGGTTTAGATTAACATCTTCAGGTTCCAGTTCATGACACTAGTTGTTTTTTGTCTTTATTTTTGTTGGTTTTGTACATGCAGTGGTAGTGGTATTTAACGTGTAAAGTAAACACTGGGGAACCACACAACATAGATTTGAGATCTCTTTTGAGATCTTGGATATTATCATGAAATATTTGCAGAAAAGTGTTTTCTGTGTTTCAAAAAGTGTGGCTGCATCAGACAGACACAAAAAATACAAAGAAAATAATGAAACTAATTCCTGACAGTTTCAACATGTCATGCCCTGGATGTGTTTCATTTTGCTGAAACATCCATTTTTTGACCTCGATGGAACAGTGAATGTGTAGAAGGGAGGATGTGGGTTTGGAGAATGGAACAATATTGGCAGAGTTCAATGACTTGAGTGATTTTTGTTTTGTTTTTTTTTTAACTTCTATTTATTCAAGTTTTTGTGACAACTTTACAAACAGTAAACAAACATAAAAAGACAGTCAGTAAAATTAAAATTACAGTGATGCTATAAGACTGGTTTATGTAATGTATGCTTGTGCAACATCACTAGCACACTGAGGTAATACATAGTGTCTGCACAATAGCTCATATCATATACTAAAATAAAACACATAAGTATGTGAATCAACAATGTTATTTCTTTACAATCAGTGAAAAGGAAGACAAGCAGAAAAAGCAAAACAGAAAGTGATAAATATCCATCATGTTATGTATTTAAGTCCAAATTATACTGCACTCCCAAAAGTTCCAGTGGCTTCCTCCATTTCTGCAGGAAAATATGAGTCTTTTAATGAATATAGTGTTCTAGTTTTACCAGTATCACAACTTCTGAGATCAGTGATTTCCACATAGGAATGGAAGTGGGGGGGGGGGTGTCTTCTCCAACCCATTTGACCATTATGGCTTTCTTTGCTAGCATTAAAAGTGACTGGGTCACATCCTTATATTCTTTTACAAAAGCAGGGACCTTCCCTAGCAGACAAATCTGTGGGTTTACTGGTACCTAGGGATGTAACGATACGAAAATTTCATATCACGGTTATTGTGACCAAAATTATCACAGTTATCATTGTTATCGTGGTACTGTTGAAATTGTGCTAAAAATGTTCAAAAAGTACTAATAAACACTGAAATAATTTAACCAAGTTGTATTTAAAAAACAAATAAATAATAATAAATAAAACAAATAAAATAATAGGCACAATGTACTTTCTCTTGGCAGAACCATTCAAGTATTAACCCTATTTTAGCCGTTTTTCAGTCCTTTTGATTTTGCCTTTATATACTATTTAAACAAATGTTTACTATACCCATGTTTGGTATCTTTGTTTTCAGCACAGCTTCTTCTATATCATCTGTCTATTTTTTTTTTTTTTTCACTTTAACCTACTATATTAACATAAAAGGACAAAATACAAAAAAATACAAAATCCGATTTGAAAAATGTATAAAATTTATTGCATAAATAACACAAAGATGCTTAACGAGCCTTTTCAAAGACTTTAAAAGTGAATATTGGTTCCAAATATTAGGTATAGAAAATTAAAATTGTAATAAATTAAAACTACTCAAATATTTGACATAAAAGCAGATCTTTACATAGACATTTTCTCCCTACAAGTGCGGTAATCAAACACGGTTATCATGATAATTAGAATTTAAACGGTAATACTAACCGTCTGCAATTTTACCGGTTTATCGTTATACCGGTAATCGTTTCATCCCTACTGGTACCTGTTGATTCAGAGTGATTTTTAATGCCATAGATCACCAATACATGGAGTGTCAATAATTTGTTTTCCACTGTATGTGTATAAAAATGTTCAGTGACACCACTTTTGTCTTAGTGCTAGTTTAAACCATGAAGTTCAAGCGTCTGTTTCCCTTCTTCTCAGTTTATTGCCAGAACTTTGCCACCAGCTTCAAAGAGAGTGAGATGAATGCCATCGCAGCCGATATGTGCACCAACGCCCGCCGTGTGGTGCGTAAGAGCTGGATCCCAAAGCTGAAGCTACTGATGGCCGAGAGCGACGCCTACACCGCTTTCCTTCCCGACGGTGTCAAGACGGAGGAAGACACCCTGGGGGCGGATCCAGCATTTGACCCTGCCTCTCTGGAGGCCGGTGCTGGCATGGAGTCTGGCGGCTCCTCGGGTGAATCGCTACCAGGTGTGGGCGGGGATGGAGGACCATTATTTTGAACGTTGTGTTGGGGAAGGTCGGAATTTGGTGACACGCATACCAGTATTCCCCAGTTGCGCTTGCCTCCTCGCTGTTCGGCCCACGCTGATCTCTCACATCTGACTTTCTGTACTACACTGCTAGGGTCAACAGCGTCTGTTGCCCTGATGTAACCAGGACGTGAAACTTACATTTTTGCTTTATGACTGTAAAATGGAGCTAGTTGAGGAAAGGGAGAGAGTAAGGGGTTTAGTTTCCTCCTAACGGCCCTCTGCCTCCCCTTGTCTTTTTAAGGTGTGTAAGTGCATATTAAATACATTCCCTGGATTGCGGGTGGTGGGGTGAGTTACAAGTGGAGTTTGAGGGGGAAGGGGTGGCTGGATGGAAGAGCTGGGAGTAGAGGTGACGAGTATTGAATGTAAGTGTCAGTGGCATTTTTCTCTATGCAAGCCTGACAACTTATTCCAGCCTCAGAAGTGGAACAAAATTCAGAGTAGATACTTGGATAAAATGAATCAACACTACCTGTTCTTCCTCACCTTGCATCTTCCACTCATCACCCTGCAAGTATCTTTCACCCCACCTAACTTTTCTTGAGACCAGAGAAAATCTATCTCACTTAAATGTTTCACTGTGCAGAGTCGTATATAATATACAGTATATCTCATCTTTTCTCTGTTTTCTAAATTTTCTAGCATGTTTCTGTCTATGAACTACAAAGTCATCCAGAGAGAAGGGGAAGGTTTTTTATTGAGATGATTGTAAAGAAAATTAATGGGCAACAGGTAATCAAAGATGGTCATATTTTTAGAAGATCTATATTTATACAAGAGCCCATGCCTGGCATGGTGTGAGCAAAGAAAGTGAGAGGGATTGTTTTAGAATCTCGATCTTCATGTTTTATTTGAAAGAGATCTTGTCATATTAGGAAAAGTGCTATTTTTGCAGAAAAAAGGAGTATATTAAAGCAGTGTTATCATAGGACCCTTAGTCATTTATTTTTATTTTATGGTACAGAGTGATGAAATGAGCAGTTGAACTGCGACGTTTGAGACATTTCATCCTTGGTTCACTAGCTTAAAGGAATAATGAGACTGATTCAGCTGGCTTGACTGTTGTTGAAGATAATTATTTCTTGTTAGGTCGGAAACTGCAACGTTTGCCTCCTTAGATAAAACATTTGCCGACAGTATTGTGCAAATGCAAACATTACGGGAGATATTTATGGAATATTGGAATGTGCCTTTTAATCGAATCAATAATCAGAAGCCAGGTGGCTGCAGAGATGTCCAGGACGAAGCAATATAGCTTGAAACAAATAAGTTTTATGGTACTATCTATGTGTGTGTAACCTGGCTCTATGGTTAAAGAGGAAAGCGTGTATTGTTCGGCTGTATGTTTTTGGTGCGTAGTTTATTGATGTATCTAATGCATTTCCATGTTGGGGTACCACCTGTTGAATATGGGAATTCTAAAATGGCCGACGGATTTCTCTTGGAGTTTGACATGATTTTGCACCTTTCATCAGTAGTAGAGTGAAGGTTTCAGCACCTTATTGAGAAGAACCAGTGGTTCATGCACCTTTTGAGATGTGTAGCAATCAAACCCCTCTTGGTTGAAATGATCTTTTTTATGTCTGCCTGTGTTTCTTATTTAGAAGTGGCACAAATTCATTTTGTAAATAACCAAGACGACTGTTGAGTTAAACCCCAAGTGTTCTTTCTTTCCTGTTGCAGTATGTCTCTGATTATGAAACAGTTTTATGTGCAGCTTTATGTTTGCTAGACACTTTTTGAATGCATGCTTTGTTTTTTTTCTGTTGCAGGTAGATAAAGATGAACGTACTGTGCTTCTGTAATAAGAAAGTGTAGGAAAACCTGAATGACTGACAACATCCTCCTTGTAAACAGATTTTACAGATAGACTTTATTGAAAGGTTGTATTTTTCTGAGGGCAGAGGGAATATATGCTACTTATTCAAGTCAGTTGAGTCAATCTTATTGAACAATGAACTCAGAGCATGTTACATATTACTGATTGCAATGATAAAGCCTAGTACAGACAGAACAAAACACATTACCTTGTGAGTATTCAGTAAGGGTAACAACAACAAAACCTCAGTAAGCTTTGCATTTGACTGTAGATGCCACATGAGCACTCCTCCCCCACTTACCTCTCCAGTATCTTTGAAGACTGTTGTGCTTCCTGTCCTTCCTGCAGCTGGTGTCATATGTCACTTCCACAAGTGTCATGTGTTTCTCAAAAACGCAAAGCAGCAGTAGATTTTAAGTGATTCCATTTGAAATTATTATAACATCTCTTAAGTTTTCACAGTGGCTTTATGCGTATTTCTGAACCGACAGTATCTCCAAAATCTGCATTTTAACACAACTCACATTACATGTTAGTCTTTTATTTTTTTTACATGACACTTGGAAATAAGACAGTTGTTACCAGGTGTGTTTAAACCATCATATTTTTAATGAAACAAAAACTCCAAGAAAACAGGCTCTATGTTTTTACAGTAATTTGATTAAAGGACCAAGTGGCATGCCAATAACAATGACCTCTTAATTTATTACAGGTAGTTTTGGACATCCAACCTAAATGACATGAATAGAATGGGAAATGACCATATCTAATTTGTTATATTGACCAACAGTGCACTGCTAACCCGGGTACAGTACCCTACTGCTGTGCCTCGAGGTCAAGCGTGGAAACTGTGTTATCATCCAAATAATCCGAAATGAGTGGTTACAGTATGTGTCAGGGGTTAAAATATCAAGGCCAATGTTATATAATAGAAATCAAAGATATAAGTTTTGTAATTTTTACTTTTAACCATCATTTAGCATGTGTGTTTACACTTCACAAATCATGTAGACCTACACACTTGAATGGATAAGGTGTGGCACGGCTTGGGAAACCTTTTTTCACTAAACAGTACATATATAAATATGATTATATACATGTATAGAATACTGTATATTATATTAGATGCACACATAGAGGTCAGATTGTTTGTTGTGCACTTGCAGCATGAGGTATATTTACCCAGAAACAGCGCTTCTTCACAACCTGTGCAGTACTTGTTCTGCCCACGTCTTTGCCCCTGCTCCTCGCCCTCTGTAACCCTGTAGCACCAGTGAACCTCCTGTTCTGCTCATCCTATTCTTTCTGTGTTCCAAGTGCCAATAACTTCGTGAAAGCCCTGTAACTGTGACCCAACATTATCAAAGGTAATTGCACATTAACAACTGTAAAATAAATAAATACAAATCATAGAGAAAATGTCAAAATTGACTAAATAATGAATATCTTAATAAAAGATTTGTAACAATTTCTCGGAATCTTTTTTTTTTTCGTGTGTGTATGTGTGTGTGTTACTCGTCATGTTTGTTTTAGTTATGTAATTTGTCAAATACTGGAAGACCTAACACAAAAATGCCTGTGAGGTTACCACACAAGTCATCAAATTTTTAAAATAGTGGCATATTTTGAGTTATCTTACAATATAAATGTTGTATAAATGCTGTAACCCTACCCACAACTAGATTTGGATTGTGGAGGAATATAAAATGGACTATTGTCTGGACAAAGAGCATATTTATTCATTGGTGTCTCTGGTGGGCACTGCACCACAATGTGCAGACATATTTAAAATGTGATTCATTCAGTTGAAGTAACCAATCCTCATAAACATTCAGATTAAAACAGGTTTCAGGTGGAGCATAAACATGTGAGCAGAGTGACTTTTTGACTGGTTTACAGCATGAATCTAACTCTGCAGCATGCACACGTGGATGCTTCCATGATTTTGAAGATAAAATGGCTATACAATTGGTTTACCTAAATAAATCTAACTGGCATGTTTTATGGATCAGATTACGCTCTGTGATCTCAACTCAGACCAATTCCTTGAAACCTGAGTTACATCTCTGTGATTTTTGATTTATAGGAGTTACAAATATAGTTGTATATTACGTAAAACTATTAACTATTATTCTATTTCTGATCTGTATCTGAGTGAGTCATAAAATCCTGAGCAATCGATCAAGCCTGGTTGAATATGAATGCACTGTAAGATAAACTAGAGGAGCTCTGTGACTTTCCTTTGCATGACTGACTCTGAAAAGCAGACCAAACACCCCAAATGATTTGCTTATCCTCTCAAATTCCTTGTGAGTGCACCATCTAGTGTTAAAATAATGATAAAGCAGCTGGCTCTGTAGAATCTGATGGATGACACTGTAAAAAATAAGACCAAAGGGTCTGTGGTCCAACAGCATATTTAAAGACATTAATTCACATTTGTTTGACCTCTCAAGGTCAAAGGTCATGGCATCAAATGAAAGCCCATATGTGACTTCCTATCTATTGCCAATTGTAATTATATTGTTATGGAAAATATTACTCTACTAATTCGTCTATAATAAAGAAGGATAAGTTCAAACGTTCAGTGTCAAAGAAATCACTTTATTTGGAGCTCCATAAAAAGAGATATCACTCAGACAAAAGACTGAGACGGTCTGAACCCAAAAATACAAATCCCCATGTAGTCTTCTGTCTCCCATGAGAAAATTATGATGTGTAGAAAGTGTTTTGGCTAGTGTCAGGAACTTAGAGATAGGACCCCTGTGAGAGATCTTCTCTATGCTACTCAGGTGTTGGCCTGGCCTTCTACTCTGGACACAACACAGAAAAAGTCACACTATCTGAAATAGTTAGAAACCTATATGATATATGAAAGTTATAACAAGTTATAGCACTTTGAACTGTGTCCCATTACAAACCAATGGGGATTCTTTAACCCTTTCATGCACAGTGGTCACTACAGTGGACAGTTATTCTACAGCTGTTCTCTTGTATATTCATGGATTTTGTTGTTTTAGTTTAATATCAGCCGACACAATACACTGCAATTGATAATATTACTGTAACTTTGCTGTTCTTGACAAACCAAATCAACATGTTTGAGTGTAAATCAATTCCTTGTTATCGTTATTAGACTGTAATTAACAACAAAAGTTTTTTTTGTTTTGTTTTGTTTTTTTGGCATACTATCTCCATGAAGTGACTAGTATTGGAGTTCACAACAAACAAAAAGTTAAGGATATTTCTTTTCTTTTTTTTTTGTCTTTTTTTTGGTCATTTTTGCCATTTGTAAATAAAACTATGTCTGGTCATTAAAAAATGTTTTTCAATTCACACAAAAAAGTAAAAAGCGTTGTGCAAAAATCCCAACTGAAAAAACAGCCCCCAAAATTTTAAATATCCATAACTTTTTGTTTGTAGTGTACATTAGAATGTGAGAAAACATCAAATTAGCAGCATTTAATGTCTTTATTTCATAGTTTTCACACAGTATATCAGTAAATACACATTTCGTTCCTTTAAAAATTAAACGCACATTTTTGCAACTCCATGAAAAATAGCTTCAAAAATTAATATCATTGTTTTTAAATGCCTAAAAAGGAATAAAGAAAAAAATCTTGATTAACATTCTCATAATTTGTGCATGAAAGGGTTAAAATTCATAAAAAAATTCAAAAACTTATATTTCTCATTTCTTTGAACAAACTTGGTAGACCTTACCCCAAAGATGTTCCAGCAAATATCAAGTCACTCTGACTGACGGTTTCAGAGAGGAAGATTCTTGAAAAATTGTTTGCAGACGACAGACAGACGTAGGATGGACGACAACTGATATCAATAGTCCATCGGACCTTTGGACCGTTGGATTAAAAATAGGGTCCTGTCATCCAACGGCATATTTAAAGACATTAATTGACATATGTTCTACCTTTCAAGGTCACTCAAGGTCAAAGGTCATGGCACCAAATGAAAACCCATATATGACTTCCTATCTATTACCAATAGAAATCATATCAATATCTTCAACTGTTTTCAAGTTCTAGCACTTTGAACTGTGTCCCATTATAAACCAATGGGGAGTTTTAAGATTTGAAAAATTCACAAAAAAATCAAAACCAGTATTTTTCAATTCTTTGAACAAACTTGTAGACCTTGCCCCAAGGAACCTCTGCTATGAATTTCAATTAATTCTGGCGGACAATTTTGGAGAAGAGGTTTCTTGAAAAATTGTTTATAGACAGACGACGGACGACAGCTGACACTAACAGTCCATCACACCTTCAAGCTGCTGGACAAAAAAATAAAGATTTTCCAGCACAGCAGTAAAAACTTGAAACTTTTTTGGTTGTGTGTTTCCTTGATAATAAAACACAGGCACTAAATGTCTATCATCACACATATCTACCTATATGTACAATGAATGAATCTGCACCACTAATCCTATCAATACAATTAAATAACTCTGGAAAAATGCAATTTCTTAGA